>NC_086448.1:620478826-620778826 GCF_028390025.1 Pseudophryne corroboree | reverse complement strand
ATTTGAGGGTGTTCAAGTTCAAAATGGAATCCCTGCCAGCAGTGATTGCGAGCCTGGAAGAACAGGAATTTCTGGTCTCCTTGGATATCAAGGACGCCTAGCTCCATATTCCGATTTGGCCCCCTCATCAGTCGTACCTGCTGTTTGCCCTGCTGGACGATCACTTCCAATTCCAGGCACTGCCCTTCGGCCTGTCAACAGCCCCGAGGGTATTCTCGAAGGTGATGGCGGAGATGATGCTTCAAATCCGGGTCCAGGGGATCAATGTGGTTCCTTAGCTGGACAATCTTCTGATAAAGGCAAGATCCAGGGAGCTTTTGTTGCTCCATATCGACCGCACCATCCATCTTCTGTCCGCTCATCGGTGGATCCTCAACTTACAGAAGTCCCACCTGGAGCTAACTCCGAGGCTCCTGTTCCTGGTGATGTTGCTGGATACTGTGGCGCAGAAGGTATTTCTACCAGAGGACAAGGTGAAAACACTTCAGGAGATGGTCCGCATGGTGCTCCGACCTACTCGAGTGTACGTACATTTCTGCATAAGATTGTTGGGAAAGATGGTTGCCTCATACAAGGCAATCCAGTATGGGAGGTTCCATGCAAGAACGTTTCAGTTGGATCTCCTGAGAAAGTGGTCCGGATCGCATCCAGATGCACCGGATGATTCAGCTGTCACCTCGGGCCAGGATTTCTCTCCTGTGGTGGCTACAGTTCTCCAATCTCCTGGAGGGCAGGAGTGTCGGGATTCAGGAATGGACCCTCCTCACGACGGATGCGAGTCTGAGAAGATGGACAGCTGTCACCCAAGGGGCGCAGTTCCAGGACAGGTGGTCAGCCCACGAAGCCCTACTTCCGATCAACATTCTGGAACTTCGGGTGATCTACAATGCTCTACTTCAAGCCTCTCCTCTACTCAAGGATCACGCGATCCAGGTACAGTCGGACAACGCCACGCCGGTGGTATATATCAATCAACAAGGAGGGACAAAAAGCAGAGCCTGCATGCGAGAGGTGTCGAAGATACTCCTCTGGGTTGAAAGAAATGCAAGAGCCATGTCAGCAATCTTCATTCCGGGTGTGGACAACTGGGAGGCGGACTTCCTGAGTTGTCACAATCTCCACCCGGGGGAGTGGGGGCTCCACCATCTGGTGTTCCAGCAGATCATCAACCGGTGCGGTTGCCCACAAATAGACATGATCGCTTCTCGTCTCAACAAGAAACATGCCTGGTATTGCTCGTGGACCAGGGACCCTCAGGCGAGGGCAGTGGACGCACTGGCGTTGCCTTGCCCGTACCGGCTGGTCTACCTGTTTTCTTCGATTTTATTGCTACCAAGAATGCTAAAGCGAATGAGGAATCAAGGTGTCCAGGCAATTCTAAATGCCCCGGATTGGCTTCTGGGGGCATAGTACGCGGATCTTCTAGACATGTCCGCCGAAGATTCTTGGCCTCTACCGCTCAGAAGAGATCTTCAACAAGGACCATTCGTCTACCTGGACTTACGGCGACTTTGTTTAATGGCATGGAGGTTGAGCGGAACATCCTAGCTCACAAGGGCCTTTCCAAGAAGGTTATTGCAATCATGGTTCAGGCCAGGAAACCTGTGAAGTCAAAACACTATAATCATATCTGGAGGAGATATTTCTCTTGGTGTGAGGAATGCACGTATAAGCCTGCAGAGTTTCACTTGGGACGTTTCCTACGTTTTCTGCAGGCTGGTGTGGATAAGGGCTTACGTCCGGGTTCCATTAAGGTCCAGATTTCATTTCTCTCCATTTTCTTTCAGACGAAATTGGCAGTGTTGCCAGAAGTTCAGACCTTCTTGCAACCTCCCTTTGTGCCGCCTACGGCACCCGGGGATCTGGATGTTGTGTTTGAAATTTCTACAGTCCTCCTGGTTTGAACCTCTGATGATGGTAGAAGACAAGTACCTCACGTGGAAGACTGTGATGTTACTGGCCCTGGCTTCTGCTCGACATGTTTCAGAATTGGGGGCCTTATCATGTAAAAGTCCCTAGTTGGTCTATTACGAGGACAGAGCGGAGCTCCGGACTAGACAGCAGTTCCTGACGAAGGTTGTCTCCACGTTTCACCTGAATCAACCTATTGTAATTCCGTCCACTTCTGACGCTTCTGCTCCTCTTGAGGCATTGGATGCTGTGTGTGCCTTGAAAAAAAAGTCAAATGTACAGCTCAGGTCAGAAAGATGGATTCCTTGTTCATGCTGTATGATGCGCAGAAGAAGGGTTGCCCTGCTTCAAAGCAGTCCATTGCTCGTTGGATTAGGCTTACTATCCAACAGGCCTATGTGTTGGCAGCCTTACCTGTTCCTAAGTCTCTAAAGGCCCACTCTACTAGATCAGTGGGCTCTTCCTGGGCGTCTGCCTTTGGAATCTCAGCCTTGCAACTATGCCGAGCGGCTACCTGGTCGGGGAAGAACACTTTTGTGAAGTTCTACAAATTTGATACCCTGGCCAAAGAGGATACCCAGTTTTGGCAGGCGGTGCTGCAGCAGTCTCCGCACGTTCCCTCACGTTCTGGAAGCTTTGGGACGTTCCCATCGTACTAGTTGCCCCCCAATATTCCTTATGGATGCTAGAGAAAATAGGATTTTAATACCTACCGGTAAATCCTTTTCTCGTAGTCCATAAGGGATATTGGGCGCCCGCTTCAGTGTGTGGACTTTTCTGCAGGTTCTTGTTCTAGAGTTACCTGTTCAGCTGTTGCTGTTATTGTTACCAGCCATTGCTGGTTGTTGTATGTTGGTGGTGTGCTGGTGTGTAAATCTCACCACCTTTTCTGTTATCATGTTCCTTCTCTCATATATGTCCTTTCTCCTTCAGGCACGTTTTTACCTATAACTGCCTGTGGGAGGGGGCATAGAGGGGAGGAGACAGTACACCCAGTTGAAGAAATTGAAACTGCACTGGCTCCTTTGGATCCCGTCTATACCCCCATTGTACTAGTTTCCCCCAATATCCCATATGGACTACGAGAAAAGGATTTACTGGTAGGTATTAAAATCCTATTTTCTGCTTGGTTGCTATGGGATACAGCAAGTTTACACCCATTACATTTAGTTATGAAATAATCCCCATTATGTATTGTACCTTGCACAAAACCTTTAACAGTGATCCCTCTCCCACATCTAGCGCCTCCGTTTTCTATTAACATGTAATCACATAGATTTAGTGCTACATTGCTACTCTAACATTTTCTTTGTTCATTCTTTCTTATTCAATTCAGTGATACAACGGTAATGGAATCTTTTGTTCTAAGAGTACAGCTGGCAGAAAGCATGAGTTCATAGCAGATGAAGTAGTTGTGTAGTGTTCAGCCACTTTCCACCAAAGATTTTTCTCCTCTGTGCTTAAAGAACCATAATAATCATAGAATTATTTTGTAAGCTATCTTTGATTATACATTTGAATGATTAATTAACAATGTAAACCATTTTGTGTTGTCTCTCTGTAAAGCTTGGAGGGGTTCAGTATGATTGACCGGCAGACGGAATGCCATCGCTCACGTTACTGACGCCGGCATCCCAATATTTTAAATCCCGACAGGGGCGAAGTATGTTCCCCCCTACCCTCTAACCCTAACCATCCCTTCCCGCAGCTTAACCCTAACCTCCCCCCTTAGTGCCTAACTCTAACCTCCCCCTGGTGGTGCCTAAAACCTAATCCCTCCTCGCCCACAGCCTAACCCTTCCCCCTTAGTGCCTAGACCTAACCTTCCACCGGTGGGGCCTAACTCTAATATCCCCTCCCTGAAGCCTAACCCTAACAACCCCGGGTGGTGCCTAACCTTAAACCGGGCACTATACTTACGGTTGGGATTCCAGTGTCGGGATTTCAACTGCCGGGATCCCGACAGCCGGCATCTTAACCCCATCCTGCTTGGAGCAATAAATAAATCTAATAAACTGAAATTTCTCTTATTCATTACTCATATATTGGTTTATGGAATCTAAATGATGGAATGATTTTTGATTAGTATGTTTAACTTATAATGAAATAAAAATATATCAAATGTCTTAATATATCAAACGTCTGGCCCATCAATACACTAAACATTATTTTGTCCTTCTTATTTAGATACGGACCCCAAGCAAACACCACAGGTTAACATTATACCTCAACTGCTACCAAGAGCAACAGAGAAGCCACCACACCACCAAGATCCTCAGCAACCCGTATTTCCCCAAGTGCCCATAGTCCCTTCAGGTCCTAAACGACCTGCACAACCACAAGAACCTCAAGATCCACCCAAACCAGTACCACCTACCTCATCAGGGTCTATTGTCATACCACTGATTCCTGGCCGCAATGGATTTATTTTAGAGCATGGTCAAGCTGGACCTCCAGGTAGAATTGTGAAGTTTGGATCAGGAAGACAGCAAGGTGTTGATGGGCAGCAAGACATGCAGTTGTCAAAAGGTTTCGCTGGGGCACCTGGTAAGTTAATCACATTTGACTTTTTGCAGTCATTGATCGCTTCATTTAGGAATGAAGTGAGCCATCACCGACTGTGAATAGTCTCAGCCTGGTAAGCCGTGGTGCAGCATGTTGCATAGCAGCAAAGATGCGCATGACTACATCTGTAACTGACAGAAACTGTGGAATGCTCAGTGGAAGAACATGTCTTTCTTTCCTGTCCTTGGTTCCAGTGTTTCTCTCCAATGGCTTGCAGAAATGCTGGACAAATAGGCAGTCTCCAGACTGCACCACAGACAGAGGGCTCTATTTATTTCCAATACTAATTACCGACAGTCTATTTAGTTCACTGTGTCACAGTGATATGAATATGCCACCGGTATGTACCATTACATACCAGTCCAGTGAGATCCAGCTGCGTCCTCCATGTTAGTGGTGTTCTCTGCCCAGCTCTTGACATCTTGATGATGCCAGCGATGGGTTTCACTAATGCACCCGGCATGGACTCAGCAAAGTCTGAAAGGCTTCCCTGCTCCCTACTGCCTGCATCTAACTGCTTACTGCTGCTTGCTAAATGCAGTGCAGAGAGCATAACCCCTTTTGCAAGTGCCAAGGGTATGGTATCTCATTCTTAAATTGAGCCCAGAATGTTTTACAGTTGTGTAAGATGTATGTACTGTATATCAAATTGCGCACCCCATGACAGTAACACAGGAATTAATGCAGAGCAGAACTAATGCCATGTTCAGATTAAGTTTTGTTAAACATTAATTTCTGCATATCGGTTTGAGAAGCTGCTTAGTCAATGTGATTGGTGATTTGCTTACCTAATTTTAAAACATAAACTGCTTTCTTAGTGTTGCGATACGCTCGGGAGACAAGAACCAAAAATGCAAAGGAGGAACACACAGAGTACCTGCATATTTATATGTCCGTATTTATATTCTTCTTGTCATGCGAGTAGCCATGCTAAACCACCACACGATATCATCTGGTGTTTACCGCCTTCTGTGTGTCTAGTTATTAGGTGATTCCTTCCCAGAATGCTTTGTACTGATGTGAATGCTTTGTACTGATGTGATTGTAACTGTGACCAAAGCAGAGGTCATCGTTTCTTCCCTTCCTAATGTCCTGTCCCCCCTCATGGCCACCACAGCTGACAACATCATGCTCTCCTCTGTTCCCACCTGATGTTTCTGTGTCTTGTCATTAGAAAGTAATTAGCGTCCATATTCCGTTTTGTGTTTTGCATATATTGAAATCCTATGTTAGGTATTGCGTGGCAATATCCCTTCATCACTATCACTAACTTCATTTTTTGCCTTGGCTATATTTTTATTCATTTTTTTTTACTTTTTAAGGAAGGGCCTATTTAAAATGGATATGAATAGCTTTCAGGCAGAGTTGTCAACTCGTGGATCTGTAATTGAAGCACAAATACCATGAGAGAGACATGTGTTTCTGACTCCTGACATTGTTTATTGATCCAATCCTAAAAGACTCTATTTATACAAGTACATTTGCAAAATAGAGAACACTGGACTGTTTCAGCCTTGTAAAGTTGCTTCAGTAAATAACTTTTAACTGGAACGTAAAGGATTTCTTCTTTATGTTCCATTGTAGTGAAAAGGACTCGCTGTTCTTCTCTATAGCGAGATTCATGTAGGATGTCCTATACTGTACATAGCGTGCACAAGATCCCATGTTCCATGCACGTAACATTTGTTGATGTACCTCCTCTAAAAAAAATAAACTAAAAAATAAAATGTTTTTCTTTTTTTCTTCTTTTCAGGATATCCAAAGCCAGCTACAGATACCAAAGGTAATCATTTTTAAGATTAGAAGTGTGTATACTATTTGTGTACAGTCTATATAAAATCTAGCTGTATATAATAGTTTTTGCTTTGTCCGTTTCAGTCTCAGATAATTAGCCTGTGAAAAACTTAGGAATCCTTTCTTTCGCAACTTGCTCTACCTGTGTTTGAATGGGGTCTGGGACTGAGGGTCTACAGCACAAAGGTCGACACACCTTAGGTCGACGCCAATTGGTCGACACACCTTAGGTCGACATGGACAAAAGGTCGACATGGACAAAAGGTCGACCGGAACAAGGTCGACATGGAAAAAGGTCGACATGAGTTTTTTATATTTTTTTTGGTGTCATTTTCTTCGTAGAGTGACCGGGAACCCCAATTAGTGCACCGCGTCCCCTCGCATGGCTCGCTTCGCTCGCCATGCTTCGGGCATGGTGCCTTCGCTTCGCTCGGCACACTTTACCATTCCAATCGTAGTCCACGTGGATCGTTAAGTATGAAAAGGTTCAAAAAACGAAAAAAATTGTGAAAAACTCATGTCGACCTTTTTCCATGTCGACCTTGTTCCTGTCAACCTTTTGTCCATGTCGACCTTTTGTCCATGTCGACCGAAGGTGTGTCGACCTAAGGTGTGTCGACATTTGTGCTGTCGACCTGGAGTCCGGATACCGTTTGAATGGACTATGGGCCTGTTTCATAAATGTACGATAATTTGATGTTGATGCACATCTCCAGTGTTTTAAGATCTGCACCTGTGCAGTAGCCACACTGTACATATGCAGATCTGGAACAGTGATATTGCTCTCTGTGCCACAAAAGCTGCAGCTTCATTGACATGCTGCTGGTGACACACAGCATTGCAGTAAACAGGAGGATATCGGCCCTGTTTTCTGGGTGTGCCAAAGCCAGTGGCTGCATCCTTTGCAGCTTGCTTTCATCTGACATCTTGAGTAACCTAAAGGCTTCTGAGCAGTAAAGACGGTGTAGTGGTTAGCATTACTGCCTCACAGCACTAAGGTCATGGGTTCAATTCCCATCATGGCCCTAACTGTGTAGAGTTTGTATATTCTCACCATGCATGTGTGGGTTTCCTCTGGGTACTACAGTTTGCCCTCACACTCCAAAAATATACTGGTAGGTTAATTGGCTCTCCACAAAAAAATAAAACAAATCAACCCTACTATGGAAAGTGTGTGCATGTACATGTGTTTAGGGCAGAATGGATGGCCCGAGTGGTTCTTGTCCCAGGTCATAGTTCTGTCTCTTGTTCATTTTCTAAACCTAATGTGTTTTAAAGAAAATTACTAAAATAATAATTATTAAAAGATATGCATAAATTGGGTTTGAAAAATGTAGTTAGGAGCTGATTGGTTGGTACTTTAATACCATACAATTTATCACTCTACAAGGCTTGATAAATCTGGGCACAAGTGTCCCCTGCAGCGTGTGCATCAGCCGATGCATGCGCAGATTGGACTCCCAGGCCATAAACCTGGAAGTCCTATCATCGCAAAGGACAGCTTTTATTGGAAGAGCTGTTCTTTGTGTTATTATTCAAGAAGTCAGCATTAGTAGACAGTGTCCAGTTTATACCTGAAGTCTATAAAATCTTTTCAGAATAAAACAGAACTGAAAGTTTCAAGTTGAAATAAGTTCCTGTGGTTTTAAAATACGGAACAACTGTCTCAGATCAGTCCAGCATTTGTTGATATCCTTCATTCATATACTATAAAGAAACGGGGCTAAAACACGATAAATGATGATCTGTATGTTGCCCAAAGGAATAGACCCTTTGTGGGGATAGTTAGATTCAGTCAATACACATATCCACATATCCAAAGAGGAGTCAAATTCACAAAGCTACAACAGGTGGATACTTGCACAATGTGATCTGGTTATATTGCTACTTCTGTCTCCTTGATCTGATGAAACTTGTGAGGTGGTCACAGAAATGTCACCTTGAAATCAAATATCTCAGCTGATACCAGAAAATACCCTAATGCTAACACATTTCATTAACATTTCAAAGCCATCCGTGACCTCTTGTGCATTTTCTGACACAATTACAGCAATGTTTGCATAGATTCTGCTAATTTCACACTTAAGGGCCCTACAGACACGGCGATACGCCGCCGAGCTGCCCAACCACCAATACGGCAGACGGGCGACCCGGCGGCGGGGGGGCAGTGAAGGGGGGAGTGAAGTTTCTTCACTCCACCCGGCTCCATAGCAGTGCAGGCAAATATGGACGAGATTGTCCATGTTGGCCTGCATGCACAGCCAACGGGACACCAGCGATGAACGAGCGCATCGTTCATCGCTGGTGCCTCCACACTGAAAGATATGAACGGTATCTCGTTCATTAATGAACAAGATCGTTCATATCTTTCAGTAACATCGCCCAGTGTGTAGGGCCTATTACACATAAATTACTTTACATTTTTTTGCACATACTGGGTTATGATATTGGCACAGACTGTAAAATACACAATTGCTAAACCCTGCTTATTGTAAAACCTCTAATTAAGTTATGAAATGTTAGAAGTGTTTTACCTTTCTGTACAAATTGAATTAACACTCATGCCCCCATACTCACGTATAATAATTGCATTCAATACTAAACCAGATATTTTTGCTTCTTTTGTAAACAAATACCCTTGCATAGGAGCTGCAGGAGAAATATACAAGTAGGATAAATATGAATGTTGGGAAAATCTGAAGACAGCATGAAATGTAAATGTTTTTCACCTTTTATATTTCAGATCACATAACTATCACTGCTTTTTCAGAATCCAAAGGTAATAATTATCAATATAATGATTTATATAGTGAATTTGACAAAAAACTTAGAATTCACCAATAGTAAGAGAAAAAGTCAAACTTTAGGTCACTGCAGATATTTAGGTATCACAGTCAGACATTGTTCTGAGGCTATTTGATGACACAATGGGGGAAGGAACTGTTTGCCTTAGAGCAGGGCTATTCAGGTATTTGTATGACAAAGGATGCATGTTTGCTTTGTGTTTACAGGCAAAATAATGTTCCAAAAATAAATTAATGGGAGCGAAAAAGCCATGGAACGCCCTATCAGCCCTTGGGCACGAGTTGGGCTTACTTTACCTGAATTGAGGGGCGTCTGATAAAATGTTGTTGCCTCTTTCCCCGGTCCAGTACTCTCTTATGCTGAAATCCACTGTTAGACCAGCAGCAATTTTCCATAATCCTACTACTGTAGGCGGTCTGCCCTACTCATCTTTTGTGCCACAAGTATGTGATAGCCCCCATGTATGCTCCATATTAGGCAGGTGATTACAGATCTGCTGTATAACCAGCTTGGCCATTCTGTGTGCTCTCCAGCCCTTGTTTGAGGCTCTGGTACAGGTTAATAGTTTAGACTTCTGGCTGGCATGCCATGATGGTGCTTAACAAACATAGCCTGCCGTAAACATAATATACAGCTACCAATACTGAGGGTATGAAGAAGCAGACACCCTTTAAACTGTTACAAGCCACCATGCAGTCCCTGTACTATTTATTAAGATGATTATGTCTGTATAACAGTTCCCTTGTCTTTTTCTTTCCTTATAGGGGCTACTGCTACAACTGCTCAAATATCATTTTCTGCTGGATTTAGCGAGCAACTAAATTCTTTTGAAGTTGGACTCATTCCCTTTAATAATGTGTTGGTTAACGATGGCGAGCATTATAACCCCGTTACAGGTAACGTGCCCCTACTTATCTGAGTGTGCACACAGTCATTAACTTGTTTGTCATTTATTAGTCACTGACTGTTGTCAGCTGGCTGCTGCAGTCTGTGTTCCTTTCTGTTGTACAGTGCTGTAAAACTATTAAGACATAAACGTATGCTGCAAACTTTTCTTACCTTCAACCAAACATCTGATGTTTACTCTTCTTATGGCCTATATATCTATCATAGGGGGTCATTCTGACCCGATCGCACGCTGCAGTTTATCGCAGCGGTGCGATCGGGTCAGTACTGCGCATGCGTCGGCGCCGCAGTGCGCCGGCACATGCCAGGCGGCCGAAGGCCTTCGTTGCCTAGCGATCGCCTCTGCCTGATTGACAGGCAGAGGCGGTCGCTGGGCTGGAGGGGGCTGGATGGCGGCGTTTAGGGGCGCTGGCATGGCCGGACCGTTAAGGGGGCGGGCCGTGGCGGCTGCGTGACGTCACACGCAGTCGCGACCCGGGTTTTCCTGTCCAGCCGCAGGAGCTGCGCTGGCCGGGAGGTACTCCTGAAATGCAAAAGCATCGCCGCTGTGCAATGCTTTTGCACTTCTGCAGGGGAAGGGGGGGGAGGCACTAACATGCGGGGTGGACTAGCCCTGTGCTGGGCATCCCCCCGCATGTCTGAGTGCCTGATCGTAGCTGTGCTAAATTTAGCACAGCTACGATCAACTCGGAACGACCCCCATAGATCACAGAGTTTAACGAGCAGAGGCTTATGCAGGGATTCAGTTTGAAAACTTGTCTGATTTGTTTTAGGTGGTTGGTAAATCAAATTATAATTTCTCTAACGTCCTAGTGGATGCTGGGGACTCCGAAAGGACAATGGGGAATAGCGGCTCCGCAGGAGACTGGGCACAAAAGTAAAAAGCTTTAGGACTACCTGGTGTGCACTGGCTCCTCCCCCCATGGCCCTCCTCCAAGCCTCAGTTAGATTTTTGTGCCCGAACGAGACGGGTGCAGGCTAAGGGGCTCTCCTGAGCTGCTTAGTGGAAAAGTTTAAAGTAGGTTTTTTATTTTCAGTGAGACCTGCTGGCAACAGGCTCACTGCATCGAGGGACTAAGGGGAGAGAAGCGAACTCACCTGCGTGCAGAGTGGATTGGGCTTCTTAGGCTACTGGACATTAGCTCCAGAGGGACGATCACAGGCCCAGCCATGGATGGGTCCCGGAGCCGCGCCGCCGGCCCCCTTACAGAGCCAGAAGACTGAAGAGGTCCGGAAAATCGGCGTCAGAAGACCTCCTGTCTTCAATAAGGTAGCGCACAGCACCGCAGCTGTGCGCCATTGCTCTCATGCACACTTCACACTCCGGTCACTGAGGGTGCAGGGCGCTGGGGGGGGCGCCCTGAGACGCAATAAAACACCTTTTGTTGGCAAAAAATACATCACATATAGCTCCTGGGCTATATGGATGCATTTAACCCCTGCCAAATTTACATAAAAAAGCGGGAGAAAGGCTCCGCCCCCTTCTCGGCGGCCTATCTCCTCAGCACACTGGCGCCATTTTTCCTCACAGCTCCGTTGGAGGAAGGCTCCCTGACTCTCCCCTGCAGTCCTGCACTACAGAAACAGGGTAAAACAAAGAGAGGGGGGCACTAAATTGGCATAGACATATATACAGCAGCTATATTAGGGAAAAACACTTATATAAGGTTATCCCTATATATATATATATATATATAGCGCTCTGGTGTGTGCTGGCAAACTCTCCCTCTGTCTCCCCAAAGGGCTAGTGGGGTCCTGTCCTCTATCAGAGCATTCCCTGTGTGTGTGCTGTGTGTCGGTACGTTGTGTCGACATGTATGAGGAGGAAAATGGTGTGGAGGCGGAGCAATTGCCTGTGTTAGTGATGTCACCCCCTAGGGAGTCGACACCTGACTGGATGGTCTTATGGAAAGATTTACGTGATAGTGTCAGCACTTTACAAAAGACTGTTGACGACATGAGACAGCCGGCAAATCAGTTAATACCTGTACAGGCGTCTCAAACACCGTCAGGGGCTATAAAGCGCCCGTTACCTCAGGTCGATACAGACACAGACACGGACTCTGACTCCAGTGTCGACGGTGAGGAAACAAACGTATTTTCCAGTAGGGCCACACGTTACATGATCACGGCAATGAAGGAGGTTTTGAATATTTCTGATACTACAAGTACCACAAAAAAGGGTATTATGTGGGGTGTGAAAAAACTACCCGTAGTTTTTCCCGAATCCTGAATGAGGTGTGTGATGAAGCGTGGGTTTCCCCCGATAAAAAATTGCTAATTTCTAAAAAATTATTGGCATTATACCCTTTCCCGCCAGAGGTTAGGGCGCGTTGGGAAACACCCCCTAGAGTGGATAAGGCGCTCACACGCTTATCAAAACAAGTGGCGTTACCGTCTCCTGATACGGCCGCCCTAAAGGAACCAGCTGATAGAAAGCTGGAAAATATCCTAAAGAGGATGGCCCTCATTCCGAGTTGATCGCTCGGTAATTTTCATCGCATCGCAGTGAAATTCCGCTTAGTACGCATGCGCAATATTCGCACTGCGACTGCGCCAAGTAATTTAACAATGAAGATAGTATTTTTACTCACGGCTTTTTCTTCGCTCCGGCGATCGTAGTGTGATTGACAGGAAATGGGTGTTACTGGGCGGAAACACGGCGTTTTATGGGCGTGTGGATCAAAACGCTACCGTTTCCGGAAAAAACGCAGGAGTGGCCGGAGAAACGGGGGAGTGTCTGGGCGAACGCTGGGTGTGTTTGTGACGTCAAACCAGGAACGACAAGCACTGAACTGATCGCAGATGCCGAGTAAGTCTGAAGCTACTCTGAAACTGCTAAGTAGTTTGTAATCGCAATATTGCGAATACATCGTTCGCAATTTTAAGAAGCTAAGATTCACTCCCAGTAGGCGGCGGCTTAGCGTGTGTAACTCTGCTAAAATCGCCTTGCGACCGATCAACTCGGAATGAGGGCCTATATACACACATACTGGTATTATACTGCGACCAGCAATCGCCTCAGCCTGGATGTGCAGTGCTGGGGTGGCTTGGTCGGATTCCCTGACTGAAAATATTGATACCCTGGACAGGGACAATATATTATTGACTATAGAGCATTTAAAGGATGCATTCCTATATATGCGAGATGCACAGAGAGACATTTGCACTCTGGCATCAAGAGTAAGTGCGATGTCCATTTCTGCCAGAAGAGGATTATGGACGCGACAGTGGTCAGGGGATGCGGATTCCAAACGGCATATGGAGGTATTGCCGTATAAAGGGGAGGGGTTATTTGGGGGCGGTCTATCGGACCTGGTGGCCACGGCAACGGCTGGGAAATCCACCTTTTTACCCCAAGTCACTTCGCAGCAGAAAAAGATACCGTCTTTTCAGGCTCAGTCCTTTCGTCCCCATAAGGGCAAGCGGGCAAAAGGCCACTCATATCTGCCCCGGGGCAGAGGAAGGGGAAAAAGACTGCAACAGACAGCCTCTTCCCACGAACAGAAGCCCTCCCCCGCTTCTGCTAAGTCCTCAGCATGACGCTGGGGCCTTACAAGCGGACTCAGGCACGGTGGGGGCCCGTCTCAAGATTTTCAGCGCGCAGTGGGCTCACTCGCAAGTGGACCCCTGGATCCTGCTGGTAGTATCTCAGGGGTACAAATTGGAATTCGAGATGGCTCCCCCTCGCCGGTTCCTGAAGTCTGCTTTACCAACGTCTCCCCCCGACAGGGAGGTGGTATTGGAAGCCATTCACAAGCTGTATTCCCAGCAAGTGATAATCAAGGTACCCCTCCTACAACAGGGAAAGGGGTATTATTCCACGCGGTTTGTGGTACCGAAGCCAGACGGCTCGGTGAGACCCATTTTAAATCTGAAAGCCTTGAACACTTACATAAAAAGGTTCAAGTTCAAGATGGAGTCACTCAGAGCAGTGATAGCGAACCTGGAAGAAGGGGACTATATGGTGTCTCTGGATATCAAGGATGCTTACCTCCATGTCCCAATTTGCCCTTCTCACCAAGGGTACCTCAGATTTGTGGTACAGAACTGTCACTATCAGTTTCAGACGCTGCCGTTTGGATTGTCCACGGCACCTCGGGTCTTTACCAAGGTAATGGCCGAAATTATGATTCTTCTTCGAAGAAAAGGCGTCTTAATTATCCCTTACTTGGACGATCTCCTGATAAGGGCAAGGTCCAGAGAACAGTTAGAGGTCGGAGTAGCGCTGTCTCAAGTAGTACTACGACAGCACGGATGGATTCTAAATATTCCAAAATCCCAGCTGATTCCGACGACACGTCTGCTGTTCCTAGGGATGATTCTGGACACAGTACAGAAAAAGGTGTTTCTCCCGGAAGAGAAAGCCAGGGAGTTATCCGACCTAGTCAGGAAGCTCCTAAGACCAGGCCAGGTGTCAGTGCATCAGTGCACAAGGGTCCTGGGAAAGATGGTGGCTTCTTACGAAGCGATTCCATTCGGCAGATTCCACGCAAGAACTTTTCAGTTGGATCTGCTGGACAAATGGTCCGGATCGCATCTTCAAATGCATCAGCGGATAACCCTGTCTCCAAGGACAAGGGTGTCTCTCCTGTGGTGGTTACAGAGTGCTCATCTCCTAGAGGGCCGCAGATTCGGCATTCAGGATTGGGTCCTGGTGACCACGGATGCCAGCCTGAGAGGCTGGGGAGCAGTCACACAGGGAAAAAATTTCCAGGGCATTTCAAGCATGGAAACATCACTTCACATAAATATCCTGGAACTAAGGGCCATTTACAATGCCCTAAGTCAGGCAAGGCCTCTGCTTCAGGGTCAGCCAGTATTGATCCAGTCGGACAACATCACGGCAGTCGCCCACGTAAACAGACAGGGCGGCACAAGAAGCAGGAGGGCAATGACGGAAGTGGCAAGGATTCTTCGCTGGGCGGAAAATCATGTGATAGCACTGTCAGCAGTGTTCATTCCGGGAGTGGACAACTGGGAAGCAGACTTCCTCAGCAGACACGATCTCCACCCGGGGGAGTGGGGACTTCACCCAGAAGTCTTCCACATGATTGTAAACCGTTGGGAAAAACCAAGGGTGGACATGATGGCGTCTCGCCTCAACAAAAAACTGGACAGATATTGCTCCAGGTCAAGGGACCCTCAGGCAATAGCTGTGGACGCTCTGGTAACACCGTGGGTGTACCGGTCAGTGTATGTGTTCCCTCCTCTTCCTCTCATACCAAAAGTACTGAGAATCATAAGAAGGAGAGGAGTAAAGACTATACTCGTGGCTCCGGATTGGCCAAGAAGGACTTGGTACCCGGAAATTCAAGAGATGCTCACGGAAGAACCGTGGCCTCTACCTCTAAGACAGGACCTGCTCCAGCAGGGACCATGTCTGTTCCAAGACTTACCGCGGCTGCGTTTGACGGCATGGCGGTTGAACGCCGGATCCTGAAGGAAAAAGGCATTCCGGATGAAGTCATCCCTACCCTGATCAAAGCCAGGAAGGATGTAACCGTACAACATTATCACCGTATTTGGCGTAAATATGTTGCGTGGTGCGAGGCCAGGAAGGCCCCTACAGAGGAATTTCAACTAGGTCGATTCCTGCATTTCCTGCAAACAGGACTGTCTATGGGCCTCAAATTAGGGTCCACTAAGGTTCAAATTTCGGCCCTGTCGATATTCTTCCAAAAAGAACTAGCTTCTGTTCCTGAAGTTCAGACGTTTGTCAAGGGAGTACTGCATATACAGCCTCCTTTTGTGCCTCCAGTGGCACCTTGGGATCTCAATGTAGTTTTGGGATTCCTAAAATCACATTGGTTTGAACCACTCACCACTGTGGACTTGAAATATCTCACATGGAAAGTGGTGATGCTGTTAGCCCTGGCTTCAGCCAGGCGTGTATCAGAATTGGCGGCTTTATCCTATAAAAGCCCGTACCTAATTTTTCATACGGACAGGGCAGAATTGAGGACTCGTCCTCAATTTCTCCCTAAGGTGGTTTCAGCATTTCACTTAAACCAACCTATTGTGGTGCCTGCGGCTACTAGGGACTTGGAGGATTCCAAGTTGCTGGACGTAGTCAGGGCCCTGAAAATATATGTTTCCAGGACGGCTGGAGTCAGAAAATCTGACTCGCTGTTTATCCTGTATGCACCCAACAAGCTGGGTGCTTCTGCTTCTAAGCAGACGATTGCTCGTTGGATTTGTAGTACAATTCAGCTTGCACATTCTGTGGCAGGCCTGCCACAGCCAAAATCTGTAAAAGCCCATTCCACACGGAAAGTGGGCTCATCTTGGGCGGCTGCCCGAGGGGTCTCGGCTTTACAACTTTGCCGAGCAGCTACTTGGTCAGGGGCAAACACGTTTGCAAAATTCTACAAATTTGATACCCTGGCTGAGGAGGACCTGCAGTTCTCTCATTCGGTGCTGCAGAGTCATCCGCACTCTCCCGCCCGTTTGGGAGCTTTGGTATAATCCCCATGGTCCTTTCGGAGTCCCCAGCATCCACTAGGACGTTAGAGAAAATAAGAATTTACTTACCGATAATTCTATTTCTCATAGTCCGTAGTGGATGCTGGGCGCCCATCCCAAGTGCGGATTGTCTGCATTACTTGTACATAGTTATTGTTACAAAAATCGGGTGTTTGTTGTTGTGAGCCATCTTTTCAGAGGCTCCTTCTGTTATCATACTGTTAACTGGGTTCAGATCACAAGTTGTACGGTGTGATTGGTGTGGCTGGTATGAGTCTTACCCGGGATTCAAGATCCTTCCTTATTGTGTATGCTCATCCGGGCACAGTATCTTAACTGAGGCTTGGAGGAGGGTCATGGGGGGAGGAGCCAGTGCACACCAGGTAGTCCTAAAGCTTTTTACTTTTGTGCCCAGTCTCCTGCGGAGCCGCTATTCCCCATGGTCCTTTCGGAGTCCCCAGCATCCACTACGGACTATGAGAAATAGAATTATCGGTAAGTAAATTCTTATTTTAGTTGTTTTGATCTGCATTTTATATCTACATGCTGCTTATGATAACTTTGACATTTCATTTGCTACCTAAAGTGAGTTAACACTTAACTGATGATATTTCCCTACAAAACTGTTCATTTAGTTGTTTTTTTTTAAATTTAATATAGTTTAAAAAGTACTTTTTTTAATATCTAACTAATATATTATGCACATCTGCAGAACGGATCTCCTCGTCAAAACTGCGGCACACAGTAGGTTGGCACGGTCGCATGTCATCTGACCATGCCAGTTCAGTGGTCTGAAAGAGTAATACAAGTTTCATTTGGATTAATAATATTATAAATGACCATTTTATTTGCTAAATTACATAAAAAGATGGATTCATTTATTCCTTTTGACATTCAAAATGTTTATTTTAATTAACACTTTTTTATGTTGAAAGTTGTTGACAGTTACTATCAATGCAGATGTCTTTGTACATTAGATGTCTCATGCACAAAATACAATAAAATCCACAAAATAATAATCTCCAGCTAAAGTTTATGAAAATACAAAGATTTAATTGCTAATATAATACATTTTATTGAGCCAAGCTCTAGTTGCATTTTTTTTACTAGCTTCCCCACTTTGGCATAACCCTTCATCTGTCCAAAATGTGGTCATAATTCTGTATCGTACCAAAAGAGTATATGCAGCCTTTAATGTCGCTTTCATGGAACCACATGTCTTTAATGACAACAACATGCAACATACTAGTGGTTAGGCATCACAAAGTATCTTGCCCATAAATCACACTGAGTTTCACTTTTGTAGGCCGGCTTGCGTTTGTGTGCTCTATGCTGGCATGAATTCAGTCTGCTGTTTGGGTATGATAGTGTCTAAAGAAAAATATTTTAGCAGAAGGAAGTTTTCCTGGCTTATGTCAGTTTGGAGGGCATATGAAATCTTCTGTGGATCATGGATGCTGTAGCATAGCATATCACTGTCTCTCACTAGTGGTTCCCAGTGTAACTACTGAGACCCATAAATGGAAGTGTGTTCCTGTGGAGCCAGGAGACGAAAAGACCAGAAATGTAAAAGCAAGTCATTATTACCTCATCTGTGAGAACTGGGAGTTTACCATGCTGGAACATTTAACGAGACGTTTGAGCATGAGTCATTGATTATTCCAATGCATTCCATCTGACTGTGTCTATATAAAGTATGTATCGTTTGTTTGTTTTTAATCGCTCATTATGCAGAATAAATGCATTTGACCCTTCATCAAAAACAGTGTAAACAACATTAAGCATTAACGGTTGAAGCAGACAACTGGATGATCTGTGAACATGACACAAATATGGAGCTCTGTGGTTAAACAGATTAAAAAAAATGATTTGTTATATGTATTTGTTAGATGTGTCCTCATACACCTCTGGCGTGAAACGTAGATGTTCTGCCACAGGTAGCGATTACCAGACTTTTGTATTTTATTTTTTATTTTTTTTTAATCGTGTTTTTCCACGTTGTAACCAAATGCAGAGTTAGTTATAGTGTGCTCGATTAGTATTTTTAAATTCGTATAAAGTCACAGATTAAAAACAATGATGCGTGGTACGATACATGTTACAGCTCACCTGTATCTGTACTCAGGCTTTTGGCATGGTGCAGCTTAAAGTGTGTACACACTGGTAGATATATCGGCCGATGTATTGATCGGCAGATATATATATGGACGGATCGGGCAGTGTGTTGAGCATACACACTGCCCGATTCGTCGGGGATTGACGTCATGAACTGGGCGGGCGTGTGAACTGGGCGGGCGTGTACACACGCCCGCCCAGTTCCACTGTCAGTCACCGCCGGCTGCCGCAGCATGTGTACGGGTGGTCGGCCGACCGCCCGTACACACACAGCGACGCGCCAATATATTCATAGATACATTGGCCGTCGGCTTTACTGCGGGGCTGACGCGATACGTCTGTAAATGACGGAGTTCACAGACGTATCGCCCGTAAACACTGGCCGATGGACCTGCGATATATCGGCCGTTTAAGATAACAGCCAATATATCGGCCAGTGTGTACCCTCCTTTAGTCTCAAAGTCGATGGTATGCCATATGCGGCTATTTGGTATGATTTGTTAATACACATATGAAACACTCATATTGTTATACAACTATGAAACACTTATTGGGGGAATTGAATTTGTGCCCAATCTCCTGTCTAAAGTGAGAGGAGATCGCAGGGCGATATTCAGTTGCCCCCACTTATAGCGCTGATCACGCCCATTACACTTGGGTTTAGGCGTGCAAAATACCTAAACCCTACTAAAGTAATGGACGTGAGCGTGAAAAGGTCTGTTTGGGTTCCCAATCGGGTCTCTTTACGTGCATTTCAGCTCGCTACCCCCGGGGGTAGCGAGTTGAAATGGACTTCTCGCACCCGTCGGCAGCAACATTTGAATAGCTACCAATCTGGCCCAAAGTGTTATACACATATGAAACACTCATAGGGCCGGATTCAAATCTTATTGCGGCTCTGGCACCTGCGAGTGCCCGTCGGTAGCTATTCAAATGTTGCTGCCAACGGGCGCAAGAAGTCCGTTTCAGCTCGTTACACCATGGGTAACGAGATGAAATGCGCGTAAAGAGACCCACCTGGGTGCCCAAATGCAGCTTTTCACGCTTGCGCCCATTACTTTGGTCTAATGGGCACAATCAGCGTAATATGGGGGAACAATTGAATATCGCCCTGCAATCACCCATCACTTTAGACGGGAGATTGGGCACAAATAAACAATTGAATTCCCCCCACAGTGTTCTACACATATTAGGCTTAACTTCACGATTGTCAAAAATACAATAGCTATAAATGTACCTCTTAATTAGGAACAACACCTCGGTAGGAAGTGTTGAGAATGATTAAGAGATACAGATATATTTCTTGTATATTTACAATCGTGTCATTGAGTCTTTCATATATATATTTTTACATTTTCTATATTTGTGGTTATTAATAACTGATTAATGTCGTTCTTTACATGAGAGAATTAGAATTATGAAGTACATTACATCATTATCTATATTGTAGTGTGCTCCTCAGAGGACTATCTGTGTTTTCTGCTTTCATTACTCACTCATACTGCTACATTTTCATTCCATTGGGATTTAGATACATTCTGATTTGGAGCAGCAATTAATTCACATTGTTTATTAAGAATTAGTCTGTCATTATTGCACATAGTTCTTTTTCTGTATTTCCTCTATTTGGTACTATTTGAGGATAGATGTATGTAGCTCAGGGGCATAAGTTCATACCAGGAGGCCGGAGGCGAGATAATTGTCTGTGACCCCTTTATTCCCTGCCCGAGCACACAAACCCTACCTGTTGTTGATCAGGGTCGTCGGTTCTTGCTCTTTGCTGTTCCCACAGCAACAGCAGAGTCAGCGGGTACCACAAGTGTGGTGGAAAGTGCAAATAAAGGAAGGAGGGGCCTTGCACTCTAGCCTGAGCCCCGCCACGCCCCTTTTATGTACATTGGTGCAGTTACCTTGCTATAGATCCATCACAACATAGAAACAAGACCAGGTGCCCCATAGAATCATTAGAATTCTAATACATTTTATAATTATACATCATATCTCAGTTTTTTTTTGCCTAAAATTGACCAATATTATGACCCTGCACACCATTCGTCAAGGTAACCTCATTGGGCAGGTCCCTAACATTATAGGGGTTCACCTTAGTGATCCATCTTTAGGCTGAGACCGAATTCCAGGTTGGCGGTGTGGTGTATTCCCACCAAAAATATTGTATCGCCGGACCCCATAGTAAAAATTGGGTAATGGATCAACAAAGTCATAGAAGTTTCGCGGGCAACTCCTATGTGGGGCCTTTTTATAAGCATGCGTCTCGGGGATAGAACCAGATGGAACATTATGATAGTATTAGTGAATGCTAGTGACTGCAGTAATGGGTATGGTGACACTAGAAGCAATGGCTGCCATCTCTAGTAAAGTGCATGTAATTTAATGCCAGTGTGCACATGGGTTATGCCTCTCATGCATCCAAGCCCCTTATTTGGTGGTTTGCCTATTTTGATCACTGCCAATTAGCACTATTCCTCTAAAAATAGGACTGTTGGCAGGGACGGAGTGGGGGCAGAAATCGGCCCTGACATGTGCCACATGCGCCGTGAATGGGGGTGCGCAGGCTCTAAAGACGGGGGCGTGATGCGAGTCGGGGGGGGGGCGTGGACTTGTAGCATGCCCCCATTTCCATGGGCGGGGGCGTGCTGCGAGTCAGGGGGTCATGGACTCTTAGCACGCCTCCATTTCTGTGGAGAGGAGGTGTGGGAGCGGCCAAGCCAGAGAGCCGGAGGCTGCGCTGCGAGCGGCCTTCCCAGCTCTCTGTGTGACAGGACTGGCCCACCAGCCCATCGGCCCTTCTGGCATTTGCCAGAAGTACCAGGTGGGCAGTCCAGCCCTGACTGTTGGTTATAAGTATGTGTTATGCTTCCTTCTGTTTAATATGTTGGTATAATTTCTATGGCAGTATGTGAAAATGTTCATATATTGTCATTTAAAGGAAAGATTCTTTGACTAAGTCCTTATGAATTGCATTAATTGCAGTCCCAACTTTTCATTTAATGTTGCGCTTTTATTTCTTTATGCATTACAGTTTTTTCTTGATTAGGGGTGGTATTCAGTATGCCGGCTGTTGGGATCCTGGTGCTCAGTATACCGGCGACGGAATCCCGACACCCGACATACCACAACTATTCTCCCTCTTGAGGGTCCACGACCCCCCTGGAGGGAGAATAAATGGTGTAACGCGTTACCGAGCCCGCAGTGTGGCAAGCGCAGCGAGCCCGCAAGTGGCTCATTTGCGCTCGCCCAGCTGCCGGCAGTCGGGATCCCGGCACCGGTATGCTGGGCATAACATACTACATTCCTTGATTAGTCCCCTTTTTCTAGCTCCTTGGTGCAGGTTTGTTTCTAAAAGATAGTTCTACTCCCTACTTAAACATTTTATGCAACAGTCTTGGATTCATTTTTGTTATATGGGAAACATGAAAAGCATTCCACCCCTGACCCCCTACACTTCAGAAAATTCCTGCTGACTACCATAATCACTTATGGACCATATAAAATAGATTTGGAAGGCAAAGCATCTGTAAACTGTTTGCAAGTTGTCTTTGAAGGCATTTATTTTATGAATCATCATTTAAAAGCTTACGTTATAGCGGTGAATGTGCAAACCTATGTCGTGTCTGAACTAAAAACTGTAAAACTAGTTAGTTCCTTGTCTTCATGATACAAGTCCTAATTAGGAATAATCGTTAATAAAAAATAAAATAAAAAAAAGTGCATGAAAAGTTTCCTTGTACCGGAAAAAAACACAAAAACAATGATATAGTATGTAATATAAATGACAACCCTGTATAAAATTTTGGACATATTTCCCCTTTTTTCCCACAATCTACAGTTTAGGTCCATATATATTTGGACATGGACGCAATTGTTGTCATTTTAGCTGTTTACCGAAACAAACAGTACTGTATTTACCGTTATACAATTAATGTTGTTTTACTATCAGCCTTAATTTGAGGGTATTCACATTCAAATAGCGAGGAAGGGTTTAGGACTTACAGCTGTTTAATATGTACACCACTCTTTTTCAAGGGACCATGGGGGTCATTCCGAGTTGATCGTAGCTGTGCTAAATTTAGCACAGCTACGATCAATCACACTGACATGCGGGGGGATGCCCAGCACAGGGCTATTCCGCCCCGCATGTCAGTGCCGCCCCCCTTCCCCCCCCCCCCGCAGAAGTGCAAAGGCATAGCACAGCGGCGATGCCATTGCACTTCAAGAGTAGCTCCCAGCTAGCGCAGCTTTAGCGTGCTGGCTGGGAGCTACTCATCGCTCCCCGGCCCGCAGCGGCTGCGTGTGACGTCACGCAGCCGCTGCGGCCCGCCCCCCGTTCGATCCAGCCACGCCTGCGTTAGCCGGACTTCTCCCACGAAACGGCGGCCAAACGCCGCCAATCCGCCCCCTCCCGCCCAGCGATCGCCTCTGCCTGTCAATCAGGCAGAGGCGATCGCATCCCTGGTATGGCGCACTACGGCGCCGGCGTATGCGCAGTAGGTACCCGGCTGCGACAAAAAGCAGCGAGCGAACGGGTCAGAATGACCCCCAATAAGTAATTAGACAATTGACTCAAAAAGCTGCTTCATGGACAGGTCTGGGCTATTCCTTTGTTATATCTTAATTGCGTAGCCAAACGGTTTGGAGTTGATTCCAAGTGTTTCATTTGTATTTGGAAGCTGTTGCTGGATGTGAGCGTATTGTTGTGGTTGATTGCAGGGTCCTCTCCATGGTAAAGAAAAATACTTCACAACTTCCAGCCAAGTGAAGAACACTCTCCAGGAGGTAGGGATAGTCTGCCATGGGTGGTAGTCATGTGACCGCCGGTCGGCTGATCGACAGTCACATGACCTCCTCCGTGAGCCCGACGGCTCACTATCCCGATGGTGACTATCTCGATTTCCACTCGTGGGTGTCCACGACACCCATAGAGTGGGAATAGAACCCGTGGCGACCGCAGGTCGCCACCGAGCCCGCAAGGGGCTTGCTGCACTCGCCCCTCCCCGCCGGGATCCCGGCGTCGGTATGCTGCCGGGATTCCGGCGTCGGTAAGGTGACCGGCGGTCAGGAGACCGCCGGTCACCCGTACTACACCCGTCTGCCATAGGTGTAGGGATATTCTGCCATAAAGAGAAGACTTCACAAATGCAAATACAAGTTCACCACAAGGTGCAAACAAGTCGTAAGCCTCAAAAATAGAAAGGCCAGATTAGACTTTGCCAAAAAAACATATAAAAAAGCCAACCCAGTTCTGGAACAGCATTCTTTGGACAGATGAAACTAAGATCAACCTGGACCAGGATGATGAGTACAAAAAAAATATGGAGAAAGCTTGGAAGAGCCCATGATCTGAAGCATACCACATCTTCTGTAAAACATTGTGGAGGCAGTGTAATGGCATGTTCCTGCAGGTATCCGGTCTATAGAGCTACGCTAAAAAGGTCTACAGTCAATCGGGTTGGCTACTAATGGTAGACAGGCATTAGGCCGACAGGGTCAAAAGGTAGACAGGGTCAAAAGGTTGACATGTAAAAGGTAGACAGTGTCAAATGGTCGACAAGACAATGGTTGACGCTCATTGTTGACACAGGTGTTTTAAAAAAAATGTTGCCAAGCGCAGTGGTAGTGTAGTGAGGCACCTTGCCCAAAGCATAGCGAGCCAAGCGAGGAGACATGGTACACTAATGGGGCTTGTTTGTGGCACAAAAATGACAAAATACCCCCAAAAAAACAAACAAATTGTCTACTTTTTTGTGTCTACCATTTCCATGTTGACCTTTTGACCCTGTCGGCCTTTTCTACTATCTACCTATTCTATGTTGTCCTTAGACCCTGTCAACCGTTTGCCCCTGTCAATCTAATGCATGTCTACAATTAGTGGTAGACCTATTGACTATTGACTTTTTTTAGTGTAGATCTAATAATCTACACCCGTTCCTGCATGACTTCCAGTGGCCCTGGGTCATTAATATTTATTGATGATGTGACAGAAGATAGAAGCAGCTGGATGAATTCTGAAGTGTCAGAGTTAGTACTGTATATCTTCTTAGATTCAGTCAAATTCTCCAAAGTTAATTGGATGGTGCTTCACAGTACAGATGGACAATGACCCAAATCATACTGGGAAAGCAACCCAGGAGTTTTTTCAAGCAATGAAATGGAATATTCTAGCTGAGTCAATCACCTGATCTCGAGCATACATTTCACTTGCTTAAGACAATACTAAAGGCAGAAAGACCCACGAACAAACAACTGAAGACATCTGCAGTAAAAGCCTGGCAACAAAAGAGGAGATTGCAGCATTTGGCAATATCCATGGGTTTCCGACTTGCGTAATGTAAAAATGAACATTTATGTTCACTTGTCCAATAACATTTATTCCCCTGAAAACAGGGGACTAGTCTGTGTATAAAAATGGTTGCAGTTCCCAAGCGTTTCATACAATATTTTTGTTCCTCCCCCTTGAATTCAAGCTGAAAGTCTGCACTTCAGTTTTATCTCTATTGTTTAATTTAAAATCAATTGTGGTGGTATACAGAGCCAAAATTAGGAAAACTTTGCCAGTGTCCAGTATACTGTATATATGGATCTAACTGTATGTGACTTGAGACTATTACATAAACAATATGCTCTTTATGTTTGGAAAAGCAGATATAGCATTTGGAAGCAGCCAATTCAGTCTTTGGGGTCTATTCGTCAACTTTTGATTTCTTGAAGAGTAGGTGAAAATTAACCTTTCCACCTATTTTTGTAGAAATTAAATGACCGACCCATTCATCATTCATGTAACGTACAGGATATCACTGATATCACCTGGTTACAATTTTCCCCATTTATATTCCACAGTCCCCATTTTAGTTAAATTAAGCCATTCATCAAGTTTCAAAAAAAGACAGCGGCAGAGGATGTGGGGAGGCAGAGGAGACACTGGGGGAGTAGATGCGAGTGTAGGGAGTGTGGACACTGGGGAGAGATTGCTGGCAGGTAGCGCAGAGAGAGCTGGACACTGGGGAGAGGTTGTAGGAAGGTAGTACAGGGAGAGGTGGATACTGGGGAATGATGAGGCTGGTGGTGCAATGCTGGTGAACCAACTCCTGCTGTGCTGAACAGAGGTCATGAGAGCGGAGGGAGCAGGGGAAGTATCTTGCACTTCCGGAAAGCAGTCTATGTAGAAAGAGCACCTTTTCGGAAGTGATAATTTTACGCCTAAAAGCCATAATGTCACTTATTTTGGGGACATATTCATTAATATGCACCTAAGGTTCCCAGATACTTTGCAATCCTATTCATTGCCAAACAAATTTCAGTTCCTTTGAAATAACTTGTGTTATCATCTATATTTGTTTTTCTTGTGATCTGTAACTGTTAGCTATCTACAGATGTGTCCTCTTACATCTTTGCTCCGTGCGCTACAAGTCACTTTATACATAACGCGTGAGTACCGATTGACACGGTAGCAACAAGCATCTTTTTGGTGATTTCGTTTTTTACGCAAAAAATGCATCTTAGTCGCAAAGTAATGCAATAGGATGTACATGCAGATCCTGCTGATTAAAATGATATGTAGCATGCCCATATTCTGTGCGTGTCTGTGACTGTATCTGCATATGAAATACTATGCTACAGTGTTTTCCTACAAAACACTAACGTGGCATTAAGGATGCAGATACAGCCGCAATTATACACAGAATATAGGCATGCTGCATATCATTTTATTCAGCAGGATTTGCTTGTGTGGCCTATTGCATTACTTTCTGACTAGTATGCATTTTCACTGGAAAAAAATAAAACAAAAAGATGTTTGGAGCTACAGAGTCCTGCCACAGCATGGCACGACTTGGAGGGCTGTTTAGCGTAACTGCAGCAAGGATATAAGAGGTCACATCTGCAGTGGGTCTATGCCCTTGTCTACCTTTGAACTAATTACTTGAAAATCATCATTATGTTCTTTGTTCCAGGTATCTTCACAGCTCCCATTGAAGGACGTTACATGATCACTGCAGTCCTAACTCCGGAGCAGGAGTATTATGTGGAAGCTGTCTTGTCAGTGTCCAATTTCAGCGTGGCACGGTTGGATACGTCTGGATACAGAAGAGAGCTCCTGGAATACCACAAGCCAAGTTCCAGGAGGCCTGTTTGCAGCGGGGTTGGAACATTCAATATCATTCTACCATTGAAAGCTGGCGATGAAGTCAGCATTGTCCTGACAGGTGGCAAACTTGCCAATTCAGACTCTGATGAAATGTACTCCACATTTAGTGGTGTACTGTTATATCCATATTCCTCATTTAGATAACTGAGAGACATTCTCAAAAGACATTGAATGCAAATGGATTTGAATGGCTAATATAATTTACAAATATGTACTTTGTGAGATAATGTATAATATATGCTGTACTTTCTGATATCCACACGGTTAAGTGCTCTCGTTTTCTTTTTTTGCTATTACGTCAAACTGTTTCATTATTATACTGCAACTTTGTGCACCTCTCCAGGCTTTTTATACAAGTTTTTATTTTTTATCATGTGAAAATGTTCCTCTGCATATGTTAGAATTTTATACAGTCCTGCTGGGCTCCAGAAATCATTTGTTTAAAATGTTTTGTATGTATGTATGTATGTATGTATATATATATATATATATATATATATATATATATATATATATATATAAACACACAAACTTCAATATAGGAGTTATGCAGATCCATTCACTTAACATTTTATGGGTAACCTTAATCATAGTTATCAAGAAGGTTATGACAAAATAGATATTTATCGTTGTGTTTTTATTTAATTGTGGTCCTCATTTTCTACAAAATTTAATATTTAAAAAAAAAAAAAATATGTAGAAAGTGATATACAGTATAGGGCTTATATTGTTATATTTTTGTGCCTACTAAAAATAAAAGACAAATTCACTCAGATTTCCCCAAAAGTGCCTAGTCTTTTTTTTTTTTTTTCCTTAATGGCTCCCATGTGAGATCGCAGCTACTGTATGTAATGGTGCTTTTGTTAACTTTTTATATATTTTGAAATTAATATCACATACTCCATTTAAAGAAGCCTTTCTGTTTTGTAAATATGGTCATGTAATGCTCCTAATACAGCGTATTAGGCATTCTGCTATTTTCTGTAGTTTTGCTTCTGAGAGCACTGCTTCAGTCAGAGTCTACGCATATCAAGCAGCTAACCAGATCGCCATCATTTTTCAATCTGTCATTAATGTAAAAATGAATTAACATTTGTGACGGTTATGTATCATATGTTAGTATTGTTCAATTCATATATATATATATATATATATATATATATATATATAGCTCTTTAAACAAGAGACCCCTCTGATTTTTTTAAATTAAAAAAAATAATATATATATATATATATATATATATATTAAAATAGTCATCTTCATCTTTACTGTATACTGAGGTCAAACATTACTGTGGTATGGGGAGTCATTTATACTGTACTTTGTCTTAATAATTTTTAATGCTGACTTTAATTTGGCTTTGAAAATTTATGGAAGTGTTTTTAAAGTTTTGAATTATGTTAATAAATTATTAAAATAATTTGGAAATGTTGAATTTGTTGTGAAATTCTTTTTTAGCTTTTCTAATGAAACAGCCGCATCTGAGAAATTTGAACAACATAATAACTTCCATAGAGTGCAGTAGTTCAGTTACTAGACAGGGCTGGCTGTAAGGTAATATCTTAGGCCACAGGAAGTGGGAAGTACCCAGTAATAGGAGTGGGGTAAATAGAGATGTGTCACCATTCATCTTTACACAAATCATGTCAAATGGCACTGGTTGGTGAGGCTAAGTTACAAAGTCTGTGATGTGCCCAGTGGTTAAAGTGGGGCAGAACTGCGTTCCGTCACAGCAATCAGGTCCCTGCTCCATTGTAAAGGTGGCAGCGGCCGCCAGCCAATCCCAGCTCGTGGACCGGCTGCAGCACCAATCAAAAGAAGGGGTGGCTTTTTAAAATTCTGGCGTGAGCCAATCACGGCTCGCGGACCGCCAGCCAATGAGAATCTGCCAAGTGACAGCTTCTCATTAGCTGGTGGTCCGGGAGCCATCAATGGCGCACGATCGGCACCAGATTCAAAGTGGCCTCTCTCCCCCCCCCCCCACCCTTCCCTCTCCACCAGGGAGGTTACAGTGCCCGATCTCCCCCGCTGCCACAGCCGCCGGAGTGTGAGCCACAGTTGTAATGACCGATCCCCCCCGCAGCCGCCGGAGTTTACTTTGAGGCTGAGCGGCGTGCAGTAATGCCCGTGCCCACTCCCCATCTCCCTGCCAGTGCAGCAGCTTAAAGTCCACCCCACCCCTAAGCTTAGTGACCTGCGGGTTGTAATGCCCTCCCTACCTCCACTGGACCTCTCTCTGCAAGTGAGTGATGGTCCGAGGCTCTATCCTAACCGTGGCACACCCCTGGGTGTTTGGCAGGAGAGACAACTTGCCCTCCACATGAAGACCTCCAGGTAACTGCTGTCCCCTACATTTCACAGCTCTGGATGCCCAATCTTTCTGCTGCTGCTGATATTCTCTCTCTCCATGTTGCGCTCTCTCTCTCTCTCTCTCTCTCTCTCTCATTCTCTCTCTCTCTCCCCAGGTTGCTTTCTCTTTCTCTCTTTTGCCATGTCTTTCTCTCTCTTGCCATGTCTCTCTCCATGTCTCTTTTGATATGTCCATCTTTCTTTTGCCATGTCTCTCTCTTTCGTCACCTCTCACTCTCTCGTGATGTCTCCATGTCGCTCTCTTTTGCCATGTCTCCCCC
The DNA here is from genome assembly GCF_028390025.1 of Pseudophryne corroboree. NCBI lineage: Eukaryota > Metazoa > Chordata > Amphibia > Anura > Myobatrachidae > Pseudophryne > Pseudophryne corroboree. Next base: position 620,749,473 of record NC_086448.1, on the reverse strand, counting down.
TCATCTCTCTCTCTTTTGCCACGTGTCTCTTTCTCTCTCTTGCCATGTCTCTCTCTCACAATGGGGGTCATTCCGACCTGATTGCACGCTGCACTTTTTCACAGCCGCGCGATCGGGTCGTAACTGCGTATGTGCTGCGGCCGCAATGCGCAGGCGCATCATTGCCCAGCGATGGCTGTCGCCAGGCAACAACGAGAACTACGAAGAAAGCGGTTGCAGCGACGACCGCAAGAAGATGGAAAGCAGGAAGGCGGATCCGGGCGTCAACTGACTGTTTTCAGGAAGTGGTGAGTCCAACGCAGGCGTGTCGAGGCGTTTGGAGGGCGGATGTCTGACATCAATTCCGGGACCTGACTGGCTTAAGTGATTGCAACTGATAAGTAAGTCCAGACCTACTCCTATTCTGCACAAAACGTTTTTTGCATAGCTCGGCTGCACAAGTGATCGCAGCCTTGCTATGCAAAAATCCACTCCCCCATAGGTGGTGTCTACCTGATCGCATGGGCAGCAAAAAGTTGCTGCGTGCTATCGGTCAGAATGAGGGCCCATGTCTCTATCTCCATGTCTCTCACCTTCTCTTGCCATGTCACTCTTTTTGTCTTCCTTGCCATGTATCTCTCTCCCTCCCTTCCCATGTCTCTCTCTCTCTTGCCATGTCCCTCTCTCACCATGTTTCTCCCTCCCCAAGTCTCTCTCTCTTTGTCTTGTTCCCTTCTTATGTCTCTCTCTTTATAGAAATATCCAGCACCTGCCGTGCTCATAAGCAGTATATGCTTGTAATATGGCGGCACGCGGATACTTGATAAAGTGCAAAAAGCTGCTGTTTATTTCAATAAACAGAACCTTTTTGCACTTTATTAAAACTCTGAGTGCCTATATATATATATATATATATATATATATATATATCTATCTGGAAAACCCCCTCATAAAATCCTACCGTACTGTGTAAAATGGGGCTCTGTCTGTCGTACTGTGTAAAATGGGGCTCTGTCTGTCGTACTGTGTAAAAGGGGGCTCTGTCTGTGGTACTGTGTAAAAGGGGGCTCTGTCTCTTACTGTGTACAAGCGGGACTCTGCCTGCCGTACTGTGTAAAATGGGGCTCTGCCTGCCGTACTGTGTAAAATGGGGCTCTGCCTGCCGTACTGTGTAAAATGGGGGCTCTGTCTCTCTTACTGTGTATAAGGGGGACTCTGCCTGCCGTACTGTGTAAAATGGGGCTCTGCCTGCCGTACTGTGTAAAATGGGGCTCTGCCTGCTGTACTTTGTGTAAGGGGGACTCTGCCTGCCGTACTGGGTAAAAGGGGGCTCTGCTTGGCATAATGTGTAAAAGGGAGCTCTACCTGGTGTAATGCGTGATAGAGGCTCTACCTGGTGTAATGTGTGTAAGTGGTGCTACTGTGCGGCGTAATTTGAATAATGGAGATTACTGTGCAGAGTAATATAAATCGGTATTATTTTGTGGCCACGCCCCTTCCCCCTATATTTTTGTCACTGGTCCTTTTTTAAATATGGGGGGGGGGCGCCGATGCTGTTTCTTGCACATGGCACTAAAATGTCTGGTTACGGCACTGCCTAGGATGAAGGTATGGACTCATGATGAGAGTGACAGACAAAGGAAACAAGAAATCAAAAGGGACACATAGACGACATAAGAGAGGTGAGCAAAGGTTGTTCAACATATACTGCTATATTGTGAACCAAATCTAAAATTAGAAGGGGGAGAGCACTGCTGTGGGCATTGTGTGTGTAAGTGGCTCTGCTATTGTGGGCGTTGTGTGTGTAAAGGGCACTAGTATGTGGGGTGGGCAATGTGAATAAGATTGTGCTACTGTGAAGCATTATTTGAATTGGTGCTTTTGTGTGGCCATGCCCCTTCCTTGTGAGGCCACACCCCTTTCTGCGGCACGCGCTAAGCAGGAGGGGTCGCGGGCGAGGTGAGTTCCCCCACCTCTCCAGGACCACTTTAAGCCCTAGATGTGCCAAACATCTTTTTTCCTTAAATAGGCATCTAAGTGCCATCACTAATGCAACAAAATATCAATGCATGGATACGGACTATTGGGGCTAGTAGTGCATGTACTGTACTTCTGTGTGTGACTAACTCACAAATCTGGGTACAAAAGGCAGAAAACAGAGTTCTGATACCATGCTTTGCACCACATTGTCACGCTCATTCTATGAATTTACACTTCATAAAACCACTTTAATTTGCTAGAGTCACCGGTGTTTGTAATATATCATTGTTAGCATCAGTAACAAGTGTGATGAAAGTACTAATCTAGTGTCCCTGGTACATTGTGAGTGTCTTAATGTGTAAGATCTGTACCATGCAACTAAGATGCACAATTTCTGAAAAAGTATGCATGGCTGCCTGTGATAGAGCATCTCAGTTGTGTCAAGTATTTCACCCCATATGGCACAAAAACAGTAGGTGAATGAGAAAACATCTATAATCTGCTGAGCACAACAATGCAGCCAAAACCCATTGGAAATTTACTGATCGGGAATAGTGATGAGCGGGTTCGGATCCTCGGAATCCGAACCCCCCCGAACTTCACCCTTTTTACACGGGTCCGAGGCAGATTCGAACCTTCCCGCCTTGCTCGGTTAACCCGAGCGTGCCCGAACGTCATCATCCCGCGGTCGGATTCTCGCGAGATTCGTATTCTATATAAGGAGCCGCGCGTCGCCGACATTTTTCACTCGTGCATTGGAAATGATAGTGAGAGGACGTGGCTGGCGTCCTCTCAGTTTTATTCAGGTGGCTGCAAATATCTGTGCTCACTGCTTTATTGTGGGGACTGGGGACCAGCAGTATTATATTGGAGGAGTACAGTGCAGAGTTTTGCTGACCAGTGACCACCAGTTTTATACGTTCTCTGCCTGAAAAACGCTCCATATCTGTGCTCAGTGTGCTGCATATATCTGTGCTCACACTGCTTTATTGTGGGGACTGGGGACCAGCAGTATTATATAGGAGGAGTACAGTGCAGAGTTTTGCTGACCAGTGACCACCAGTATTATACGTTCTCTGCCTGAAAAACGCTCCATATCTGTGCTCAGTGTGCTGCATATATCTGTGCTCACACTGCTTTATTGTGGGGACCGGGGACCACCAGTATTATATAGGAGGAGTACAGTGCAGAGTTTTGCTGACCAGTGACCACCAGTATTATATGTTCTCTGCCTGAAAAACGCTCCATATCTGTGCTCAGTGTGCTGCATATATCTGTGCTCACACTGCTTTATTGTGGGGACTGGGGACCAGCAGTATTATATAGGAGGAGTACAGTGCAGAGTTTTGCTGACCAGTGACCACCAGTTTTATACATTCTCTGCCTGCAAAACGCTCCATATCTGTGCTCCGTGTGCTGCATATATCTGTGCTCACACTGCTTTATTGTGGGGACTGGGGACCACCAGTATTATATAGGAGGAGTACAGTGCAGAGTTTTGCTGACCAGTGACCACCAGTATTATACGTTCTCTGCCTGAAAAACGCTACATATCTGTGCTCAGTGTGCTGCATATATCTGTGCTCACACTGCTTTATTGTGGGGACTGGGAACTACCAGTATTATATAGGAGGAGTACAGTGCAGAGTTTTGCTGACCAGTGACCACCAGTATTATACGTTCTCTGCCTGAAAAACGTTCCATATCTGTGCTGCATTGTAGTATATAGTAGGAGTACAGTGCATAATTTTGCTGACCACCAGTATATAATATATAGCAGTACGGTACAGTAGGCCACTGCTCTACCTACCTCTGTGTCGTCAAGTATACTATCCATCCATACCTGTGGTGCATTTCAGTTGTGCGCAGTATATATAGTAGTAGGCCATTGCTATTGATACTGGTATATAATTCCACACATTAAAAAATGGAGAACAAAAATGTGGAGGGTAAAATAGGGAAAGATCAAGATCCACTTCCACCTCGTGCTGAAGCTGCTGCCACTAGTCATGGCCGAGACGATGAAATGCCATCAACGTCGTCTGCCAAGGCCGATGCCCAATGTCATAGTAGAGAGCATGTAATATCCAAAAAAATAAAGCTCAGTAAAATGACCCAAAAATCAAAATCAAAATCGTCTGAGCGTAAACTTTCCAATGTGCCATTTACGACACGGAGTGGCAAGGAACGGCTGAGGCCCTGGCCTATGTTCAAGGCTAGTGGTTCAGCTTCACCTGAGGATGGAAGCACTCATCCTCCTGCTAGAAAACTTAAAAGAGTTAAGATGGCAAAAGCACAGCAAAGAACTGTGCATTCTTCTAAATCACAAATCCCCAAGGAGAGTCCAATTGTGTCGGTTGCGATGCCTGACCTTCCCAACACTGGACGGGAAGAGGTTGCGCCTGCCACCATTTGCATGCCCCCTGCAAGTGCTGGAAGGAGCACCGGCAGTCCAGTTCCTGATAGTCAAATTGAAGATGTCACTGTTGAAGTACACCAGGATGAGGATATGGGTGTTGCTGGCGCTGGGGAGGAAATTGACAAGGAGGATTCTGATGGTGAGGTGGTTTGTTTAAGTCAGGCACCCGGGGAGACACCTGTTGTCCATGGGACGAATATGGCCATTGACATGCCTGGTCAAAATACAAAAAAAATCACCTCTTCGGTGTGGAATTATTTCAACAGAAATGCGGACAACTGGTGTCAAGCCGTGTGTTGCCTTTGTCAAGCTGTAATAAGTAGGGGTAAGGACGTTAACCACCTAGGAACATCCTCCCTTATACGTCACCTGGACCGCATTCATCAGAAGTCAGTGACAAGTTCAAAAACTTTGGATGACAGCGGAAGCAGTCCACTGAACACTAAATCCCTTCCTCTTGTAACCAAGCTCCTGCAAACCACACCACCAACTCCCTCAGTGTCAATTTCCTCCTTACACAGGAAAGCCAATAGTCCTGCAGGCCATGTCACTGTCAAGTCTGATGAGTCCTCTCCTGCCTGGGATTCCTCCGATGCATCCTTGAGTGTAACGCCTACTGCTGCTGGCGCTGCTGTTGTTGCTGCTGGGAGTCTATCGTCATCCCAGAGGGGAAGTCGGAAGACAACTTGTACTACTTCCAGTAAGCAATTTACTGTCCAACAGTCCTTTGCGAGGAAGATGAAATATCACAGCAGTCATCCTGCTGCAAAGCGGATAACTCAGGCCTTGGCAGCCTGGGTGGTGAGAAACGTGTTTCCGGTATCCACCGTTAATTCACAGGCAACTACAGACTTGATTGAGGTACTGTGTCCCCGGTACCAAATACCATCTAGGTTCCATTTCTCTAGGCAGGCGATACCGAAAATGTACACAGACGTCAGACAAAGAGTCACCAGTGTCCTAAAAAATGCAGTTGTACCCAATGTCCACTTAACCACGGACATGCGGACAAGTGGAGCAGGGCAGACTCAGGACTATATGACTGTGACAGCCCACTGGGTAGATGTATTGCCTCCCGCAGCAAGAACAGCAGCGGCGGCACCAGTAGCAGTATCTCGCAAACGCCAACTCGTTCCTAGGCAGGCTACGCTTTGTATCACCGCTTTCCATAAGAGGCACACAGCTGACAACCTCTTACGGAAACAGAGGAACATCATCGCAGAATGGCTTACCCCAATTGGACTCTCCTGGGGATTTGTGACATCGGACAACGCCACTAATATTGTGCGTGCATTACATCTGGGCAAATTCCAGCACGTCCCATGTTTTGCACATACATTGAATTTGGTGGTGCAGAATTATTTAAAAAACGACAGGGGCGTGCAAGAGATGCTGTCGGTGGCTCGAAGAATTGCGGGCCACTTTCGGCATTCAGCCATCGCGTGCCGAAGACTGGAGCACCAGCAAACAGTCCTGAACCTGCCCTGCCATCATCTGAAGCAAGAGGTAGTAACGAGGTGGAATTCAACCCTCTATATGCTTCAGAGGATGGAGGAGCAGCAAAAGGCCATTCAAGCCTATACATCTGCCTACGATATAGGCAAAGGAGGGGGAATGCACCTGACTCAAGCGCAGTGGAGAATGATTTCAACATTGTGCAAGGTTCTCCAACCCTTTGAACTTGCCACACGTGAAGTCAGTTCAGACACTGCCAGCCTGAGTCAGGTCATTCCCCTCATCAGGCTTTTGCAGAAGAAGCTGAAGACACTGAAGGAGGAGCTAAAACAGAGCGATTCCACTAGGCATGTGGGACTTGTGGATGGAGCCCTTAATTCGCTTAACCAGGATTCACGGGTGATCAATCTGTTGAAATCAGAGCACTACATTTTGGCCACCGTGCTCGATCCTAGATTTAAAACCTACGTTGTATCTCTTTCTGGCAGACACAAGTCTGCAGAGGTTCAAAGACCTGCTGGTGAGAAAATTGTTAAGTTAAGCGGAACGTGACCCGTCAACAGCTCCTTCACATTCTCCCGCAACTGGGGGTGCGAGGAAAAGGCTAAGAATTCCGAGCCCACCCGCTGGCGGTGATGCAGGGCAGTCTGGAGCGAGTGCTGACATCTGGTCCGGACTGAAGGACCTGCCAACGATTACTGACATGTTGTCTACTGTCACTGCATATGATTCTGTCACCATTGAAAGAATGGTGGAGGATTATATGAGTGACCGCATCCAAGTAGGCACGTTAGACAGTCCGTACGTATACTGGCAGGAAAAAGAGGCAATTTGGAGGCCCTTGCACAAACTGGCTTTATTTTACCTAAGTTGCCCCCCCCCCCTCCAGTGTGTACTCCGAAAGAATGTTTAGTGCAGCCGCTCACCTTGTCAGCAATCGGCGTACAAGGTTACTTCCAGAAAATGTGGAGAAGATGATGTTCATCAAAATGATTTATAATCAATTCCTCCGTGGAGACATTCACCAGCAGCAATTGCCTCCAGAAAGTACACAGGGACCTGAGATGGTGGATTCCAGTGGGGACGAATTAATAATCTGTGAGGAGGGGGATGTACACAGTGAAAGGGGTGAGGAATCGGACGATGAGGAGGAGGTGGACATCTTGCCTCTGTAGAGCCAGTTTGTGCAAGGAGAGATTGATTGCTTCTTTTTTGGTGGGGGCCCAAACCAACCAGTCATTTCAGTCACAGTTATGTGGCAGACCCTGTCGCTGAAATGATGGGTTCGTTAAAGTGCGCATGTCCTGTTTATACAACATAAGGGTGGGTGGGAGGGCCCAAGGCCATATCCATCTTGCACCTCTTACCGCTTAGCTTAGTCACACAGCTACCTCATTGTGCCTCTTTTTTTCTTTGCATCATGTGCTGTTTGGGGACTATTTTTTTGAAGTGCCATCCTTCCTGACACTGCAGTGCCACTCCTAGATGGGCCAGGTGTTTGTGTCGGCCACTTGTGATGCTTAGCTTAGCCATCCAGCGACCTTGGTGCACCTCTTTTTTTCTTTGCATCATGTGCTGTTTGGGGACTATTTTTTAAATCTGCCATCCTGTCTGACACTGCAGTGCCACTCCTAGATGGGCCAGGTGTTTGTGTCGGCCACTTGGGTCGCTTAGCTTAGTCACACAGCTACCTCATTGCGCCTCTTTTTTTCTTTGCATCATGTGCTGTTTGGGGACTATTTTTTAAATCTGCCATCCTGTCTGACACTGCAGTGCCACTCCTAGATGGGCCAGGTGTTTGTGTCGGCCACTTGGGTCACTTAGCTTAGTCACACAGCTACCTCATTGCGCCTCTTTTTTTCTTTGCATCATGTGCTGTTTGGGGACTATTTTTTTTGAAGTGCCATCCTGCCTGACACTGCAGTGCCACTCCTGGATGGACCAGGTGTTTGTGTCGGCCACTTGTGTCGCTTAGCTTAGCCATCCAGCGACCTTGGTGCACCTCTTTTTTTCTTTGCATCATGTGCTGTTTGGGGACTATTTTTTTGAAGTGCCATCCTGCCTGACACTGCAGTGCCACTCCTAGATGGGCCAGGTGTTTGTGTCGGCCACTTGGGTCGCTTAGCTTAGTCACACAGCTACCTCATTGTGCCTCTTTTTTTCTTTGCATCATGTGCTGTTTGGGGACTATTTTTTTGAAGTGCCATCCTGCCTGACACTGCAGTGCCACTCCTAGATGGGCCAGGTGTTTGTGTCGGCCACTTGTGATGCTTAGCTTAGCCATCCAGCGACCTTGGTGCACCTCTTTTTTTCTTTGCATCATGTGCTGTTTGGGGACTATTTTTTAAATCTGCCATCCTGTCTGACACTGCAGTGCCACTCCTAGATGGGCCAGGTGTTTGTGTCGGCCACTTGGGTCGCTTAGCTTAGTCACACAGCTACCTCATTGCGCCTCTTTTTTTCTTTGCATCATGTGCTGTTTGGGGACTATTTTTTAAATCTGCCATCCTGTCTGACACTGCAGTGCCACTCCTAGATGGGCCAGGTGTTTGTGTCGGCCACTTGGGTCGCTTAGCTTAGTCACACAGCTACCTCATTGAGCCTCTTTTTTTCTTTGCATCATGTGCTGTTTGGGGACTATTTTTTTGAAGTGCCATCCTGCCTGACACTGCAGTGCCACTCCTAGATGGGCCAGGTGTTTGTGTCGGCCACTTGGGTCGCTTAGCTTAGTCATCCAGCGACCTCGGTTCAAATTTTAGGACTAAAATTAATATTGTGAGGTGTGAGGTGTTCAGAATAGACTGAAAATGAGTGTAAATTCTGGTTATTGAGGTTAATAATACTATGGGATCAAAATGACCCCCAAATTCTATGATTTAAGCTGTTTTTGAGGGTTTTTTGTAAAAAAACACCCGAATCCAAAACACACTCGAATCCGACAAAAAATTTTCAGGGAGGTTTTGCCAAAACGCGTCCGAATCGAAAACACGGCCGCGGAACCGAATCCAAAACCAAAACCCGAAAAATTTCCGTTGCACATCACTAATCGGGATACATTTCTGTGATCCAGCAGTCATAATGAGGAAACTGTGTCAGATCATTTGTCCACTTCCCCTAGTTTGTTTAAAATGACTTGTTCTCTCTCAAATTTACTTGTGCACCATCTGTAAATGGAGGAACAGGAAACTCTGTATTTTTAGTAATAGAAAAAATCCTATAAGGTTAGGGTGACCATAATATCCATTTAATGTGGGACTCCTATCATTTACACAGGTTCTCTGGCTGGCTAAACTGTGAATTTCACCTTAGCCAGCCACAGAACCTGTGTAAATCATATGTGTCTCAGATTAAAGGGATATTATGGTCACCCTAATAAAGTAAGCCGGAGACAGCAGCAGCAGCGGTCCGGAAGCAGGAGTGAGGCTGGTAAGTATTGTTTTGTTTTTTTAGGGTTTCAAAGCGGCGCTACTACAGGGGGCACAGCTACAAGGGGCATATACTGGGGGCACTGCTACAGGGGGAACAGCTACTGGGGCAAATCAACTGGGGCCACAGCTACAAAGGGCCACAGCTACTGGGGGCACTGCTACAGGGGGCACAACTACTAGGGGCACAACTACAGGGGGAACAGCTACTGGGGGCAAATTAACTGGGGGCACAGCTGCTAGGGGCACAACTACTGGGGGCAAATCTACTGGGGGGCACAAGTACAGGGGGCACAACTACACTGGGGGCACAGCTACTGGGGGCATAACTGTGGCCACACCCCTCCCCTATGAAGCCACGCCCCTATTTTTCACGAACTAACTGTTTTGCCGTAGGGGGGGGGGGCAGTGGAACCTTTCGCACTGGGCGCCACAAGGTGTAGAACCGGCCTTGCAGTGATTGATGCCACCCCCATCACTGATAAACAGAGAGCACAGCGATGAGGTTACACTTGGTTACAGCAATCACAGCCTGTCAGTAACAGGGAGGTGAAGGGGAATACTCCAGCTCTGTGCGTCGATTTAAGGTAAGAAATGGTATAGAAAGGGTATCTCCGTTCCTGCCTCAAATAATTCCCTCAAAAATGTTTAGTGTTTGTTATCAGAACAGCATATACAGTATAAGCTGTAATTACCACTCATAATAATGTGCAGCTGTTGCCTTCAAATCTATTAGCCATAAATATACAGACAGGATTTACCAGTAATACATGTGGTGTTGGACAATGTCCTTTGATTTTTGTTATTATTTTTCCCCATTTATTATGATAAGCACTGGGTCCAGGGTTACATTATCAGAGAGGGAGGGGGGAGGTCTGTGAGTTGATGGACACGGTGGACGGAGTTACCAGCAGTAGGCAGCAATGTGGCACAGCCTTACAGATTTCCTGAGCTATGAAGAATCATTAAAGGTCATACAGGGCTCACCAAAAATCAAGGCCTTGGTGTCAGAATCACAGGAAGATAAGAAGCTATACAATAGCATGGCAGAGGAGTGAGACATATCTCTCTATAAGTAGGTCCAAAATCATATTCAAAGGATCCACCTCCACCAAAACTCCGTGTCTGACTCTGCCTGTTTCCTGACCTTGCATAAGGTAGAGGTAAACATGCCACGCTTGCTGTATGTTTAGTAGTCCTGGAGTCAAACAGGAGCAGAAACCTGCACAGAACGTCACTGAACATGTTGGAGAAAAAAGCCAAGAGTGAAGTACCGTGAATGTTAGAATGGGGGAGATGTATCAAACATTGGAGAGAAAGTTTCAGCCAATCAACTTCTACCTGCCGGTTTACAGGCAGTGTCTGAAAAATTACCGTATGGATCACTCTTAGAACAGGGGGGTGGCTCCAGGGGACACCATGTATCTCTTCACACTACCGCTGGGATGATTTGGCATTAGGAATGTATAAAAAAGGAACAAAAATGGAGCAATTTGCATTGTGGGAAAACATGATGCTCTGCAGGTAATGTAGTTTTAAAATGTGCAGAGATTTGTAGCTAGAAAGAGGCATGTCCTAGCTTAATAATAATATCAGTGTAAAAACAATGCAGCCCAGTGTTTGGTTGCTACATGCAAAGGCATCCTGTATGCAGAAAATATTGTCACATTGAATGCATTATCATCCCTTGCATTGCAACATCGTTTGCTCCAGGAACAAATTGTCCTTTTATGCCACTTTTTATTAGTATTTGTCTTTACTCATAATTGGGCTATTTACTGTACTTTTTTCCCAATGAGTATTTGTTTATTCCAAGTGCTGGTTTCTGCCTGTCACTCATGAAACCAGTTGTTGGATGAAGCTCCCCTTCCCCTTATGCCAGTGGTTTTCAAACTGGGTGCCTCAGGACACCCGCAGGGGTGCCTTGGATTGGTGGTCCAGGACCAATTAATATTATTTATGGTCAAGGTAAAAGTCAAAACAGCGCTTGTGGCTGCCAGTCATAAAATATGTGGACAAACAGAAGTGAATCCTGCCCTTCACCACATAATTGAACCTATGGATGACCTATAAGCACAACTAATGTAAAAATAAATTCTGAATTTCTCCGTGGCAACATTTATAGCCTAGCGGTGGCATGAAAACAATTCTTATACTCTAGGTCGCCATGATTCAAAAAAGTTTGGGGACCACTGACAAATTAGGCATTAGTCCTGCTCTCCACCACATGCTGGCCTTTACACTGCAGCCTGATTATGCACAGCACTACTTCCTATTACTACAGACATTTTGTTAGGTCTTCTTGAATGTTATATGTAGCCAAAATCTCCCCACACAGTTTCAGTAATAGTTATGTCCCAGAGCATACTATGGAAAACTCTTTGTCCTACGTACATCACTATATAACCGCTGAATATCTGCATTATCTTTGTAATATTTTTAGTGGCCACTTACCCACCTATATACTGCAGTGGTTCCCAAACTTTTTTGAATCATGCGCTCTAGAGTATCAGAATTGTTTTTACAGCACCCCTAGGCCAAAATATTCTTATTTAGACATTTAGAAATAAATATTCAATTAAGTAAATTGTGTTTATTTGTTATCCTTAGGTTCAATTGTGTGGTGAGGGACAGGATTCACTTTTGTTTGTCCACATATTTTAGGATTGGCAGCCACTAGTACTGGTTTTGCCTATTATATTGACCATAAATAATTTTAATTTGTACTGGACCACCAATCCAAGGCACCCCTGCAAGTGTCCTATGGCACCCCTTGGTGCCACGGCACACAGTTTAAGAACCACTGATATACTGAATATATATCAGTCTGTGTTTTATATGCATTTCATTAATGTGTATATTTTTAATATTGCATTTTGCTCATTTATAGTGACTAGTATAATCCTCTGATATGCCAGGATCTCCCACTCCCTCTCTAATAATTACATTTGGGAATTGATGGCAATTCCAAAATGCCAATCCTTCTTTCCTGACATGTTTGATTTTGAGGTAAGTTTAGAATCCATGTCTGCTCTTCATCTGTAGTTTGTGCACTGATCCTGAGATATTGGCTTCCAGGAATTGATGATATTTGTTTCATTGTTATGCAAGACAATATTTCCATTACCACTGATCCATCCTAGTAGTTAACAACATGTTCTTTTCTTCAAATGCTTTGTCTGTTTTTAACAATCTTTAGCGGTTGTGGCCAGATACTTTTTGGAACACAGTTATGTAGACTGTTGGAATAGAAATGTAACTGTTAATTTGTGCTCATCAGATGGTCACACATAATGGTGAGGTCATAGGAAAGGATTCCTTCTGATAACGCCATACACTTTTTTGCATGTGACACTGTGCTTGGACTATTCCATTGTCAGATAATCCTTTATGCAGGTAATTTGCCGTGATATGTGGACATTTTACAAGAAATTAGTTATCTGGTTTTTTTTTTTTTAGATGTTTCTCTGTTTTGTGAAATATCTTTATTTTTCTTCCTTTATTTGATTTTTTTCCCCCCATCTCATATAAGGGGTGCTTATATGAGACCATAGGGTCTTACAGCAAGCACATGTTGAGTGGTTAGATGGATCTGAGAATTTTGTAAGCTTTGCAATGTCTTCACCTGGCCTAATTTGAGGGGTTTTGAGATGTTTAAAAAAGTACACTTAGGGCCCCATTTAACAATGTACATAACCCCTTTAGCACTTAATAAAGGGCTTATGTCTTTCTTTCAGTATTTAATGAACAGCAGAAAGCTAAGGTTACTGCTGGTTGTCATTGTACCGCTTACACCATCTATAGATGACGAAAGTGATGTGATGGCATCCGAGTTGGCCGGAGGTGTGGGATGCCAGCTGAACTATTGTAAATGACTGTCGATTTTAAAAAGTCAGAGTTCGGCCGGCATCCTACACCTTGGATGCCAGCAACAGGGGGCCCACTACCAGCCTTTCTGGCTTCAGTGAAGATTTCCAGGCATTGCCGAGATCCGCCAGCAGTCTTGGGTGAAAGCGTCATGCACCTGTGTAGACTTGCTGACTGATGTCTCTAGGGCCGGGCGAGCCGTGCGATCGCATTGGGTGCCATGACCGCTGTCTGTAGCTGTATTTCATGCTGAAACGGAATGCAGCTCAAAATGTCCGTGGCAAAATAGCCACCACCTAAGAGGAGACATGCTGGACCTCTAGCATATCTCTCCTCATACCTGTTACTAGAGGTCCTACTGGACCGCTATAACAGATAAATGATTCATGAACTCACAGTGGTACCCGGAGAAACAACCCCTGAGCTGAGCTGGTAGGAGGGAAGATGCAGGTACCAACCCCTTACAATGAGTAGTCAGTTTAAAGGAAAGTGTAAGTAGCCTCACTGTGTGTTAATGTTAGAGATGAGCGGGTTCGTTTCTCAGAGAACCGAACCCTACCGAACTTTGCCTTCTGATTCCTGATCCGAGCCAGGCTCGGATTTTCCCTCTTGACTCGGAAACCCGAACACGGCAAAACGTCATCATCCCGCTGTCGGATTCTTGCGGGATTTGAATTCCATATAAGGAGCCGCGCGTCCCCGCCATTTTCACTCCAGTCTCGGAGAGTGTATAGAGAAGACGTGTCCTTAGTGTTCAGTGTCTGTGTGTTGGGGTGGGAAAGTGGGGTGGCAAGTGTTGTGCTGCTCAGTCCAGTGTAGTCACTCAGTGTATTGTGCTGCATCAGTCCAGGCATTCACAGTGTTGGTGTTCTCTGCTGCCATATATCCAATGTAGCTGTAAAGTGGTGCTGTGTTGTGCAGACCAGTCCAGTGTAGTCACTGTATTGTGCTGTATCAGTCCAGGCAGATATATCCAGTGTAGCTGTAAAGTGGTGCTGTGTTGTGCAGACCAGTCCAGTGTAGTCAGTGTATTGTGCTGTATCAGTCCAGCCATTCACAGTGTTGGTGTTTTCTGCTGCCATACATCCAGTGTTGCTGTATAAAGTGGTGTTGTGTTCTGCAGACCAGTGGTAGTGTCCTGTGTCATCAGTAATTCCAGTGATGATATACGCTGCTGCTATATATCCACTGTTGCAGTATAACAATTATAACAACCTGTTGGGCTGCATCAGACCAGTGGTAGTGTCCTTTGTCATCATTAATTCTAGTGACAATATACGCTGCTGCTATATATCCACTGCTGCAGTATAACAACCTGTTGGGCTGCATCAGACCAGTGGTAGTGTCCTGTGTCATCAGTAATTCCAGTGACGATATACGCTGCTGTTATATATCCACTGCTGCAGTATAACAATTATAACTACCTGTTGGGCTGCATCAGACCAGTGGTAGTGTCCTGTGTCATCAGTACTTCCAGTGACAATATACGCTGCTGCTATATATCCACTGCTGCAGTATAACAATTATAACAGCCTGTTGGGCTGCATCAGTTCAGTGGTAGTGTCCTGTGTCATCAGTAATTCCAGTCATTCTTGTGACGCATACTGTCTCATATAACTCCCAAAAAATAATTGAGAACAAAAATTTTGAGGAGAAAATAGGGAAAGATCAAGAAGAACCACTTCCTCCTAGTGCTGAAGCTGCTGCCACTAACCATGGCATAGACGATGAAATGCCATTAACGTCGTCTGCCAAGGCCGATGCCCAATGTGATAGTAGAGGGCGTGTAAAATCCAAAAAGCCAAAGTTCAGTAAAAAGAACCAAAAAAAGAAATTTAAATCATCTGAGGAGAAACGTAAACTTGCCAATATGCCATTTACGACACGGAGTGGCAAGGAACGGCTGAGGCCCTGGCCTATGTTCATGGCTAGTGGTTCAGCTTCACATGACGATGGAAGCCCTCATCCTCCCGCTAGAAAAATTAAGCTGGAAAGAGCACAGAAAAGAACTGTGCGCTCTGAGATGGTATCACAAATCCCCAAGGAGAGTCCAAGTGTGTCGGCGGTTGCGATGCCTGACCTTCCTAACACTGGAAGGGAAGAGGTGGCTCCTTCCACCATTTGCAAGTGCTGGAAGGAGCACCCACAGTCCAGTTCCTGATATTCAAATTGAAGATGTCACTGTTGAAGTACACCAGGATGAGGATATGGGTGTTGCTGGCGCTGAGGAGGAAGTTGACAATGAGGATTCTGATGGTGATGTGGTTTAAGTCAGGCACCGGGGGAGACACCTGTTGTTCTTGGGACGAAGAAGCCCATTGTGATGCCTGGGCAAACTACCAAAAAAGCCACCTCTTCGGTGTGGAATTATTTCTCCTCAAATCCGGACAACAGGTGTCAATCCATCTGTTGCCTCTGTCAATCTGTAATAAGTAGGGGTAAGGATGTTAACCACCTAGGAACATCCACCGTTATACGTCACCTGCTGCGCATTCATCAGATGTCACTGTCAAGTTCAGAAACTTTGGGTAAGAGCGTAAGCAGTCCACTGACACCTAAATCCCTTCTTCCTCCTGTACCCAAGCTCCTGCAAGCCACACCACCAACTCCCTCAACATCAACTTCCTCCTCAGTCAGGAACGTCCCTAGTCCTGCAGGCCATGTCAGTGTCAAGACTGAGGAGTCCTCTCCTAACCGGGATTCCTCCGTAGGATCCTTGAGTGTTACACCTGCTGTTGCTGCCGCTGCTGTTTTTGCTGCTGGGAGTCGATCGTCATCCCAGAGGGGAAGTCGAAAGAACACTTGTACTACTTCCAGTAAGCAGTTGACTGTCCAACAGTCCTTTGTGAGGAAGATGAAATATAACGGCAGCCATCCTTTTGCAAAGTGGATAACTGAGGCATTGACAGCTATGTTGGTGTTAGAGGTGCGTCCGGTATCCACCATTAGTTCAGAGTCACTTAAAGATTTGTTTGAGGTACTGTGTCCCCGGTATCAAATCCCATCTAGGTTCCACTTCTCTAGGCAGGCGATACCGAGAATGTACACAGATGTCAAAAAAAGAGTCACCAGTGTCCTAAAAAATGCGGTTGTATCCAGTGTCCACTTAACCACGGACATGTGGACAAGTGGAACAGGGCAGACTAAGGACTATATGACTGTAACAGCCCACTGGGTAGATGTATGGCCTTCCACAGCGGCACCAGTAGCAGCATCTTGCAAACGCCAACTCGTTCCTAGGCAGGCTACGCTATGTATCACCGCTTTCCTTAAGAGGCACACAGCTGACAACCTCTTACGGAAACAGAGGAACATCATCGCAGTATGGCTTACCCCAATTGGACTTTCCTGGGGATTTGTGATATTGGACAATGCCACTAATATTGTGCGTGCATTACATCTGGGCAAATTCCAGCATGTCCCATGTTTTGCACATACAATTAATTTTATGGTGCAGAATTTTTTGAAAAATGAGAGGGGTGTGCAGGAGATGCTGTCGGTGGCCCGAAAAATTGTGGGCCACTTTCGGCATTCTGCCACTGCGTGCCGAATACTGGAGCGCCAGCAAACATTCCTGAACCTGCCCCGCCATCAACTGAAGCAAGAGATGGTAACGAGGTAGAATTTAACACTGTATATGCTTCAGAGGATGGAGGAGCAGCAAAAGGCCATTCAAGCCTATACATCCACCTACGATATAGGCAAAGGGGGGGTAATGCACCTGACTCAAGTGCAGTGGAGAATGATTTCCGTCTTGTGCAAGGTTCTCCAACCCTTCGAACTTGCCACCCGTGAAGTCAGTTCAGACACTGCCAGCTTGAGTCAGGTCATTCCCCTCATCAGGCTTTTGCAGAAGCAGCTGGATAAATTGAAGGAGGAGCTAAGATGGAGCGATTCCGCAAAGTATGTGGGACTTGTGGATGGAGCCCTTCATTCGCTTTGCCAGGCTTCAAGGGTGGTCAATCTGTTGAAATCAGAGCACTACATTTTGGCCACTGTGCTCGATCCTAGGTTTAAAGCCTACGTTGTATCTTTCTTTCCAGCAGACACAAGTCTGCAGAGGTGCAAAGACCTGCTGGTTAGTAAATTGTCAACTCAAGCGGAACGTGACCCGTCAACAGCTCCTCCTTCAATTTCTCCCACCACTGGGGCTGCAAGGAAAAGGATAACATTTCCTAGCCCACCCGCTGGCGGTGATGCAGGGCAGTCAGGAGCGAAAGCTGACATCTGGTCCGGACTGAAGGACCTGCCAATGATTACTGACATGTCTACTGTCACTGCATATGATTCTGTCACAAGTGAAAGAATGGTGGAGGATTATATGAGTGACAGCATCCAAGTAGGCATATCAGACAGTCCGTACGTATACTGGCAGGAAAAAGAGGCAATTTGGAGGCCCTTGCAGAAACTGGCTTTATTTTACCTAAGTTGCCCCCCCTCCAGTGTGTACTCTGAAAGAGTGTTTAGTGCAGCCGGTAATCTTGTCAGTGATCGGCGTAGGAGGTAACTTCCACAAAATGTGGAGAAGATGATGTTCATCAAAATGAATTATAACGTCTTCCGGGAAGACCTTTACCAGCAATTGCCTCCAGAAAGTACACAGGGAGCTGTGATGGTGGATTCCAGTGAGGATGAATTAATACTCAGTGAGGAGGATGTACACGGTGAAAGGGGTGAGGAATCGGAGGATGATGATGAGGTGGACATCTTGCCTCTGTAGAGCCAGTTTGTGCAAGGAGAGATTGATTGCTTCTTTTTTGGTGGGGGCCCAAACAAACCAGTCATTTCAGTCAGTCTTGTGGCAGACCCTGTCGCTGAAATGATTGGTTGGTTAAAGTGTGGATGTCCTGTTTATACAACATAAGGGTGGGTGGGAGGGCCCAAGGACAATTCCATCTTGCACCTCTTTTTCTTCTTTGCATCATGTGCTGTTTGGGGACTAGTTTTTTTTAAGTGCCTCCCTGTCTACCACTGCAGTGCCACTCCTAGATGGGCCAGGTGTTTGTGCCACACACTTGTGTCGCTTAGCTTAGTCACACAGGCACCTTGGTGCAACTTTTAGGCCTAAAAACAATATTGTGAGGTGTGAGGTGTTCAGAATAGACTGGAAATTAACGGAAATGATTGTTATTGAGGTTAATAATACTGTAGGAGCAAAATTACCTCCAAATTCTGTGATTTTAGCTGTTTTTATGTTTTTTTTTTCAAAAATCACCCAGATCCAAAACTAAAACACGAAAGGGTGGCTTACAATAATGTGTAATGGGCATTACTGTGTGGGGCATATGTCAGGGGCATAACTGTGTGCCATAATGTATGTGGCATTATTGTGTGGTGCATAATATGGTGCAAGGGGCATTACTGTGTGGGGCATATGTTGCAAGGGGCATTACTGTGTGGGCCATAATATGGTACAAGGGGCATTACTGTGTGGGCCATAATATGGTACAAGGGGCATTACTGTGTGGGGCATATGTTGCAAGGGGCATTACTGTGTGGGCCATAATATGGTACAAGGGGCATTACTGTGTGGGGCATAATATGGTGCAAGGGGCATTACTGTGTGGGGCATAATATGGTGGAATTTCTTTTTTCCTGTGTTTGCCAATGTCTGGGGGTGCAGGTTAAAAAACTGGAGTGTAAGGTCTTTGACTGTAAGGACAACCCCATTTTAGTGAGGCCACATCCCTTTTTGGGGAGCGTGCTACTACTTACATCTATGGGGGGTTCATCTTTCTGCTGTTCGCACTGGAAAGCATGCGCGTGACACAGCATCCCATCACTGGCAGCAGTAGGCTGCCAACAACAGAGCGGAGGATATATCACTGTGATGCTAAATTAAATATTCTGCTGGTAATAAGCATTGTTATTAAATGGGGCCTTTCGTTATCTGGAAGTGTCCCAAACTCTTGCACAAATCATATTCTCGGTTTTATTTATTTTTCCAACCTGATAAATTAAGCGAATAGTAATTATGCAGTAATGTAATATGACTGAGTATAATTATGCAGTAAAATAATCATTGCCATTTCTAATTTACGCAGACAATAAAATGAAGTTGAAAAAACATAACTAATAGTGTGATGAAAAATGATCAGGCAGATGCATAATGTGATTGGGATGTCGTTAAGTATTTTGGGAATACATTATATTTTGAGTGATATCAATGAGTTTATATCGTGTTTTTAATTAGGAAATAGAAACAAGTACAATTATTCCAACGCCAAAAAATATTTCATGTGTCAAAATGTTTGGTAACAATAACTCATCAGCATTATGTCTACTTCAAACTAAAACAAAATAATTTTGGCAGATTATAAATTTGTCGTTAACAGAACGCCTGTAATACACCATTTTTTATTTTAACAATGTTATTATAAAATCATGTTAGAATGCTTGATTGCTTCCAGAAACATGAATCAGGACACTGTTCATTTGTCATCTATAACTCAGTACATATGTTCTCATTAAGATTTTAGAGTGTAGATGTATTTCCACAGTCTTTTTATTATTATTATTTTGGACAGCAAATTTGTACCTTTTTTACATGAAGGTGATTTTCCCAGAGTTCAACCAATAACTACCCTTGCAAAACCAATGTGTCAAAGAGTTAGCTATAGCGGTTACTTAAAAACAAACAAACAAGTTTCTTTCCTGGAATTGGAAACAGTTGCTATGGGCAACTGCTCTATTGCGCCACTTCTCCACTGTATTCTCTACTTGATAAATCAACCCCTTTGTTTGGAAACAGGCAACATAAAGTTGCCCATGTTTAAATACCGGAGATGGTAAATACATGCCAGCATAGTTTTAAATTTGACTTTGACTTTTTATGGACATTACAAGAGAAAGGGGGATATTCTATTAGGAGCGGTACTTTACCACTGCTATTAAGTTCACCGGGAGCTATCCTATTAGCCCTGATTCCTTTTCTCCTGAACCAACACCAACACTTATATGCTTTGGTGGGCCTCCACCCACCAAAGCATAATCCCTGAAAAGCAGCCACCAGAGCCACTATAACACATGGGATCAGGAACTTATCCCGAATCCCATGTGTTTTCGTGCAATCGTTAGTCCATTTTCCCTCTTTAAAAATAGTCTCTATTTGGATACCTCGATAATGACCATCGGTAATAAATCTTGATATCCGCCCATTTTCCTTGGGTGGAAATGCATTGGGGCTAACTGGATACCCCCCAAAGTCTGATAGGAAACTGTTTTCACTTAAATGTGGAGAGTAAGTCAGGATCACCTGATGCCAATACATTTTAGGGATAAATACCCTTCTACCTTTGAAGTTCATGTACATCCATAAACATTGACATCATTAACTTAACCTATCCAGTGCTATTACAAAGGACTTGCTAGGGCCATGATTTTTTAGTAGAATAACTACTGTACTTTCTCTATCGTCCTAGTGGATGCTGGGGTTCCTGAAAGGACCATGGGGAATAGCGGCTCCGCAGGAGACAGGGCACAAAAAGTAAAGCTTTAGGATCAGGTGGTGTGCACTGGCTCCTCCCCCTATGACCCTCCTCCAAGCCTCAGTTAGATTTTTGTGCCCGGCCGAGAAGGGTGCAATCTAGGTGGCTCTCCTAAAGAGCTGCTTAGAAAAGTTTAGCTTAGGTTTTTTATTTTACAGTGAGTCCTGCTGGCAACAGGATCACTGCAATGAGGGACTTAGGGGAGAAGAAGTGAACTCACCTGCGTGCAGGATGGATTGGCTTCTTTGGCTACTGGACATTAGCTCCAGAGGGACGATCACAGGTACAGCCTGGATGGTCACCGGAGCCTCGCCGCCGGCCCCCTTGCAGATGCTGAAACAAGAGGAAGGTCCAGAATCGGCGGCATGAAGACTCCTCAGTCTTCTTAAGGTAGCGCACAGCACTGCAGCTGTGCGCCATTTCCTCTCAGCACACTTCACACGGCAGTCACTGAGGGTGCAGGGCGCTGGAAGGGGGGCGCCCTGGGAGGCAATGAAAACCTATTTTTGGCTAAAAATACCTCACATATAGCCTCCGGGGGCTATATGGAGATATTTAACCCCTGCCAGAATCCGTTAAGAGCGGGAGACGAGGCCGCCGAAAAAGGGGCGGGGCCTATCTCCTCAGCACACAGCGCCATTTTCCCTCACAGAAAGGCTGGAGGGAAGGCTCCCAGGCTCTCCCCTGCACTGCACTACAGAAACAGGGTTAAAACAGAGAGGGGGGGCACTAATTTGGCGTTAGAAATATATAAAAAAGATGCTATAAGGGAAAACACTTATATAAGGTTGTCCCTATATAATTATAGCGTTTTTGGTGTGTGCTGGCAAACTCTCCCTCTGTCTCTCCAAAGGGCTAGTAGGTCCTGTCCTCTATCAGAGCATTCCCTGTGTGTGTGCTGTGTGTCGGTACGTGTGTGTCGACATGTATGAGGACGATGTTGGTGAGGAGGCGGAGCAATTGCCTGTAATGGTGATGTCACTCTCTAGGGAGTCGACACCGGAATGGATGGCTTATTTAGGGAATTACGTGATAATGTCAACACGCGGCAAGGTCGGTTGACGACATGAGACGGCCGACAAACAATTAGTACCGGTCCAGACGTCTCAAAAACACCGTCAGGGGTTTTAAAACGCCCGTTTACTTTAGTCGGTCGACACAGACACAGACAGGGACACTGAATCCAGTGTCGACGGTGAATAAACAAACGTATTCCTTATTAGGGCCACACGTTAAGGGCAATGAAGGAGGTGTTACATATTTCTGATACTACAAGTACCACAAAAGAGGGTATTATGTGGGATGTGAAAAAACTACCGTAGTTTTTCCTGAATCAGATAAATTAAATGAAGTGTGTGATGATGCGTGGGTTCCCCCCGATAGAAAATATGGGCGGTATACCCTTTCCCGCCAGAAGTTAGGGCGCGTTGGGAAACACCCCTTAGGGTGGATAAGGCGCTCACACGCTTATCAGAACAAGTGGCGGTACCGTCTATAGATAGGGCCGTCCTCAAGGAGCCAGCTGACAGGAGGCTGGAAAATATCATAAAAAGTATATACACACATACTGGTGTTATACTGCGACCAGCGATCGCCTCAGCCTGGATGTGCAGAGCTGGGGTGGCTTGGTCGGATTCCCTGACTAAAAATATTGATACCCTTGACAGGGACAGTATTTTATTGACTATAGAGCATTTAAAGGATGCATTTCTATATATGTGAGATGCACAGAGGGATATTTGCACTCTGGCATCAAGAGTAAGTGCGATGTCCATATCTGCCAGAAGATATTTATGGACACGACAGTGGTCAGGTGATGCAGATTCCAAACGGCACAAAGGTGTATTGCCGTATAAAGGAAGAGGAGTTATTTGGGGTCGGTCCATCGGACCTGGTGGCCACGGCAACTGCTGGAAAATCCACCGTTTTTTACCCTAAGTCACATCTCTGCAGAAAAAGACACCGTCTTTTCAGCTTCAGTCCTTTCGTCCCTATAAGAGTCATATCTGCCCAGGGATAGAGGAAAGGGAAGAAGACTGCAGCAGGCAGCCCATTCCCAGGAACAGAAGCGTTCCACCGCTTCTGACAAGCTCTCAGCATGACGCTGAGACCGTACAGGACCCCTGGATCCTACAAGTAGTATCCCAGGGGTACAGATTGGAATGTCGAGACGTTTCCCCTGCGCAGGCTCCTGAAGTCTGCTTTACCAAGGTCTCCCTCCGACAAGGAGGCAGTATGGGAAAAAATTCACGAGCTGTATTCCCAGCAGGTGATAATTAAATTACCCCTCCTACAACAAGAAAAGGGGTATTATTCCACACTATATTGTGGTACTGAAGCCAGAAGGCTAGGTGAGACCTATTCTAAATCTAAAAAAATTTGAACACTTACAAAGGTTCAAATCAAGATGGAGTCACTCAGAGCAGTGATAACGAACCGGGAAGAAGGGGACTATATGGTGTCCCGAGACATCAGGGATGCTTACCTCCATGTCCCAAATTTGCCCTTATCACTAAGGGTACCTCAGGTTCGTGGTACAGAACTGTCACTATCAGTTTCAGACGCTGCCGTTTGGATTGTCCACGGCACCCCGGGTCTTTACCAAGGTAATGGCCGAAATGATGGTTCTTCTTCGAAGAAAAGGCGTCTTAATTATCCCTTACTTGGACGATCTCCTGATAAGGGCAAAGTCCAGGGAACAGTTGGAGGTCGGAGTAGCATGATCCCGACAACAAGTCTCCTGTGCTTAGGGATGATTCTGGACACAGTCCAGAAAAAGGTGTTTCTCCCGGAAGAGAAAGCCAGGGAGTTATCCGAGCTAGTCAGGAACCTCCTAAAATCAGTGCATCATTGCACAAGGGCCATGGTAAAAAAAATGGTGACTTCCTTCGAAGCAATTCCAGTCGGCAGATTTCATGCAAGAACTTTTCAGTGGGATCTGCTGGACAAATGGTCCGGATCGCATCTTCAGATGCATCAGCGGATAACCCTATATCCAAGGACAAGGGTGTCTCTCCTGTGGTGGTTACAGAGTGCTCATCTTCTAGAGGGCCGCAGATTCGGCATTCAGTTTTGGATGTTGGTGACCACGGAGGCCAGCCCGAGAGGCTGGGGAGCAGTCACACAAGGAAAAAATTTCCAGGGAGTGTGATCAAGTCTGGAGACTTTTCTCCACATAAATATAGCTAAGGGTAAATTTATAATGCTCTAAGCTTAGCAAGACCTCTGCTTCAAGGTCAGCCGGTATTGATCCAGTGGGATAAAACATCACGGCAGTCGCCCACGTAAATAGACAGGGCGGCACAAGAAGCAGGAGGGCAGTGGCAAAAACTGCAAGGACTTTTCGCTGGGCGGAAAATCATGTGATAGCACTGTCAGCAGTGTTTCATTCCGGGAATGGAAACTGGGAAGCAGACTTCCTCAGTAGGCACGACCTCCACCCGGCAGAGTGGGAACTTCATGGGGAAGTTTTCCACATGATTGTAAACCGTTGGGAATTACCAAAGGTGGACATGATGGCGTCCCGTCTGAACAAAAAACGGGACAGGTATTGCGCCAGGTTAAGAGACCCTCAGGCAATAGCTGTGGACGTTCTGGTAACACCGTGGGTGTACCAGTCGGTGTATGTGTTCCATCCTCTGCTTTTCATACCTAAGGTACTGAGAATTATAAGACGTAGAGGAGTAAGAACTATACTCATGGCTCCGGATTGGCCAAGAAGGACTTGGTACCCGGAACTTCAAGAGATGCTCACAGAGGACTTATGGCCTCTGCCGCTAAGAAGGGACTTGTTTCAGCAAGTACCATGTCTGTTCCAAGACTTACCGCAGCTGCGTTTGACGGCATGGCGATGGAACGCCGGATCCTAAGGGAAAAGGCATTCAGGAAGAGGTCATTCCTACCCTGGTCAAAGCCAGAAAGGAGGTGACCGCACAACATTATCACCACATGTGGCGAAAATATGTTGCGTGGTGTGAGGCCAGGAAGGCCCCACGAAGAAATTTCAACTCGGTCGATTCCTGCATTTCCTGCAAACAGGAGTGTCTATGGGCCTCAAATTGGGGTCCATTAAGGTTCAAATTTCGGCCCTGTCGATTTTTCTTCCAGAAAGAATTGGCTTCAGTTCCTGAAGTCCAGAAGTTTGTCAAGGGAGTATTGCATATACAACCCCCTTTTGTGCCTCCAGTGGCACTGTGGGATCTCAACGTAGTTCTGGGATTCCTCAAAACACATTGGTTTAAAACCAGTCAAATCTGTGGATTTGAAGCATCTCACATGAAAAGTGAACATGCTCTTGGACCTGGCCTGGACCAGGCGAGTGTCAAATTGGTGGGTTTTTTCTCAAAAAAGCCCATATCTGTTTGTCCATTCGGACAGGGCAGAGCTGCGGACTCGTCCCCAGTTCTCTCCCTAAGGTGGTGTCAGTGTTTCACCTGAACCAGCTTATTGTGGTGTCTTGCGCCTACTAGGGACTTGGAGGACTCCAAGTTGCTAGATGTGGTCAGGGCCCTGAAAATATAGGTTCCAGGACGGCTGGAGTCAGGAAAACTGACTTGCTGTTATCCTGTATGCACCCAACAAACTGGGTGCTCTTGCTTCTAAGCAGACTTTTGCTAGTTGGATGTGTAATACAATTCAGCTTGCACATTCTGTGGCAGGCCTGCCACAGCCAAAATATGTAAATGCCCATTCCACAAGGAAGGTGGGCTCATCTTGGGCGGCTGCCCGAGGGGTCTCGGCTTTACAACTTTGCCGAGCGGCTATTTAGTCAGGGGCAAACACGTTTGTAAAATCCTACAAATTTGATAACCTGGCTAAGGAGGACCTGGAGTTCTCTCATTCGGTGCTGCAGAGTCATCCGCACTCTCCCGCCCGTTTGGGAGCTTTGGTATAATCCCCATGGTCCTTTCAGGAACCCCAGCATCCACTAGGACGATAGAGAAAATAAGAATTTACTTACCGATAATTCTATTTCTCGGAGTCCGTAGTGGATGCTGGGCGCCCATCCCAAGTGCGGATTATCTGCAATACTTGTACATAGTTACAAAAATCGGGTTATTATTGTTGTGAGCCATCTTTCAGAGGCTCCGCTGTTATCATACTGTTAACTGGGTTCAGATCACAGGTTGTACAGTGTGATTGGTGTGGCTGGTATGAGTCTTACCCGGGATTCATAAATCCTTCCTTATTGTGTACGCTCGTCCGGGCACAGTATCCTAACTGAGGCTTGGAGGAGGGTCATAGGGGGAGGAGCCAGTGCACACCACCTGATCCTAAAGCTTTACTTTTTGTGCCCTGTCTCCTGCGGAGCCGCTATTCCCCATGGTCCTTTCAGGAACCCCAGCATCCACTACGGACTCCGAGAAATAGAATTATCGGTAAGTAAATTCTTATTTTTAAATGAAGCTTATGAAGTGGCATTCTTTCAAGAGTAAGAGGTCTATTTACTAAGCATTGGATGGAGATAAAATACCAGCCAACCAACTACTAACTGCCATTTTTAAAACCCAGTATGTAACATGACAGATTGGAGATGATTGGCTGGTACTTTTTCTCTCTCAACTTTATCTCTCTCCAAGGCTTAGTAAATAGAACCCTCAGACTCTTAAAACTCAACTGGGTATTTACTTTCATCAGCATTTGCACTGTCTGCTGTACACTACCTTTCTGTCTCCTGAGTCTTATGACATTTTGGGTTTTAAGCAGTAGGATTTATACAAAATAGATCCACAACAGTGTATAGATTGAGTATTAGATGACAAGCCTTCTGGGAAAAAGGAAGTTTCACCCATTCTTCCCTGCAACATGTAACTTAAAAGAATGATCTACTGATCTGGTGCTCTCTCAATCCAGAAATGTTCTCCAAGGTTCAATCCCCACGAGGAAATAATATTGTACATTTAGGGCCTAATTCAGCAAGGATCGCAAATCAGCGAAATTAGCAACAAAAAAAAAGCGTAAAAATGCAAATTCTGCAACTTAAATAGCAAAAACTAGCAAAAACTGCGTATGCACTACGAAAAGTAGGTGTGTAGGGGGTGTACTAAAGGGCTGGATTTGCAAAAACTACGAACAGGGGTATGTTGTGGGCGTATGCTGATGGTCGTGGGCGGTGCAGTCCAATTTTACAACAGATCGCACATTTCTGATGTGCAGTTTCTGAGTGATTACAGGTCTACCTTAAAAATTGCACAAGCTGACCTCAGTTGTAGCCTGCATGTATACTGCAATCATTGCTTCATTACACCCAGCTGAATAAGCTCACACCTCAGACCACAAATAACTTCATTCAGCTGTATTGGAACTAAGGGTGTGTACACACGGTGAGATCCTTGCTATGCACTTGCGATTTCCCTTGAACTCCCCGGAGCCCAGATAGCACAGATTTTGACTAACTTTTCTTGAGCTATGGACTATGTGTGCTTACGATTTTGGCTTATGTGAGATTTTGGCTTATGTGAGATGTCATTGACATGTGAGATGAACTAGATAGTACACCGATCTTGCAAGGATTGACTTACCTGCACAGTCTATCTTTTCTTGCGATGCCGACCGCGCATCGGGATCGCAAGGTGACTTTCACCTTGCGATCTGCACTAACTTTTCTTGCGATTTTGACTATATAGTCAAATCGAAAGAAAATATCTCACCGTGTGTACACACCCTTAGAAACATGTAAGGTATTGTTTAACTCTGTAACACATGTTGATTGTGAAAATATATGTTACTAACCGATTTGTGTTTACACTTACTAACAATCGAGGTTTGACAACCACGCTATTTGATAGATGCAAATGTAAAATATAATCTTTACAATCATTTTGCTTAGTAGTATCTGCTGAATGACATTTAGCTTCCTAACATTTTTTTTTAAACAACCAACATTTTTTTGTTAAACAAAACATACCCACATACATTTTTTTTATTTTATTTGTGCGCTACACACATAAACCTATGTTGAAGAACAGCAACACCATCTTTTTATTTTCAAGTTTTGCAAATTCTGCTCCATTTGTATACTTATTGAAACAAATATTTACACATAATTCCTTAAAGTAAGGTATGTAAATAAAAGCAAAGTAACAATAATATGTAATGTTTGACCACTTTACAATCAAAAAAACACTGGGTTTTTTATATTTTTATAAAAATGTTACTGTTGTTTCCGAATTAAAATATTTTGACTCCAAAAAAAGTGTGTTTGTTAAAACATATACCAATAATTGCTGTTGTGTAGGGTTTAGAGGCTAGAATTCACACTCTCTCTAGTTGAATCTATTTGAACACAGTTATGGGCATTAGTCAATGTTTGAAGAAAAACTCTATGGTGTCTTTAAGATAATAATTGCTAAATTACCACAAGATCATTTGACCAATTAAGTGATGATTGAATTGATTTACAATTGTTGAGTAGTTTCTTTAATTTGGGTGCAGGAAAGTAAGTTGTGCAATTTTTAAGGGAAAAACACTGTTGTTAGCAAAAAATGCAACATCAGAAACATGTATGCAAAAATTGCGTACATTTGTAATATGTACACAAAAATTGCGATTATTAGGATGGTTTTTGCAATATTTGCACATTTCACAAGGCCACCTTCTTTTTGATAAATTAAATTAGTGTTGCAGTTTTTCCGTTTGGGCTTGCTTTCGCAATTTTGCTTTTGCTCGCAATTTTTGCTAATTTATCATTTTTGCAATCCTTACTGAATTTGCCCCTTAGTCCACCCAGTGAATATTGACAGATGAGGAGTTTTTATGAGGATCTCTCTAGTATCCAATAATAGAATAAAATCACCACCAGTTCCCCTTCCTATAGTGAAGAAGGTTGTAGATGACATTGAAAGGAATAACAGGAACTGCTCATCATGCCCTGAAGTAGGGAGAAGAATCACAATGCTAATACAGATTGAGAAAGCAATACACTACCACATTGCCCTTTTCTCCTAGTGAACCCTGGTGTCATCTCTTCCCCGGGTAAACAATGCACATGCAACCAGCCATCCACATGATGTAGAAGAAAACTTGATTCATCAGATCAGATCAGACCACCTTCTTCCATTGCTCCATGCTCCAGTTCTGACACTCACATGCCTACTGTGGGTGCTTTCAGTTGTGGATAAGAGTCAGCATGAGCCTTGACTGTGGCTATGCAGCCAGCTGCAATACACTAAGTTTTCTGACACCTTTGTATCATCATTAATCAGCATGAATTTGTTCAGCAATGTGTGCTACAGTAGCTTTTCTGTGGGCATGGACCAGACAGGTTAGTCGTCACTCCCCATGTGTACCAGTGAGCCTTGGGTACCCATGACCCTGTTGAGAGTTCATGACTCCTTTCCTGGACCACTTCTGGTTGGTACGACTAATCACTGCATACTGGGACCACCCCACAAGAACAGCAATTTTGAAGATACTCTGACCAAGTTGTCAAACTCCTCTAGATCTTTACGCTTGCCCATTTCCTGCTTCCTACATATCGGGGTAAATTTGCTAAAACAGAGAACTGGTGATGTTACCAATGGCAACCAATCAGATACTGTCTATCATTTTCTAAAAGGCAATAGATAAATGATAGGCAGAATCTTATTGGTTGCTATGGGCAACATCAATTATGTTTTAGAAACTTTAGTAAATTTCCCCCATCAACTTTAATTACTGAGTGCTCAAATGCTGCCTAATATATCCCACCCCTTGTCAAGTGAAAATGTAACGAGATAACCAATGTTATTCACTTTACATGTCAGTGGTTTAAATGTGATGGGTGTACAGTGTCTTTCTCTTTCTTCAGTTTAAGTAGTACTATATTGTTTTTTCTTAACTTCTTTATAAGGTACGACCCACACTATTCTGCAGGGACGGTTGATATATCAAATCATACAAAATATAAATCATACATAAAAACAGAACAAATACATAAGAAATTGATGAAGCAAGTACAGATGTGAGAGATTAAATCCCGGAAAATTTGTTTGTGCTGGGTCACCTAACAATTGCACTTATTGATTTCTTTACAATTTTATATACAAAACTGAAGTGTGTGTAGCCAGCTTCTGTTACTTAGTACTGTGTATAAAGAACTGCACTGATATTTTATTAGTTAAAGTGCACAAATACTACAAACCTCACCAATTTTACGTTTTTTTTTTATAAACTATGGCTCCTACATTCTGGATTCAGTCAGTTACTGGTCCCTCCTTCCCTTACAGCAGGGTTTGCCAAGCTGTGGCTCCTCTCCACCACCGTGTGTCAGTGGTGTTTGCTTCAGCGTCCCACGCAATCCTAATCCGAGACCTACGATCAGATGAGTGGTGCTAGCCAATCCTGGCTAGGCTCTTTTGAGGTGGCCTATTTAAACGATTCCTGTACACTCCCTCTGTGCCTTGACTTGATCTATTCTTTAAGGTCAGTGGATCTACAGCACCCGGCTCATGGATATCTTTGTGCTCCAGTATTTCTGCATTTCCTTCTGGAATGCTCCTGGAAGTCTCAGTGTATCTTTGTTGCAGTATTAGGATCTTTCACCTGCATTTGTGTCTCGTCTTGTAAATCTCCTTGTAATATTCTCAGTGCCTTGGCTCAATTATCTCCAGTGCACAGTCTCTCTCACTGCTTCTGCAGTCCTGCACCTACACCTATGCTTTAACTGTCACTCACAGATACTTATACTGCTCTAACATTATTGTGTTAACCCTCATTTGCTCTACAGTGCATCTCCTATACAAATATACCTTTAGTTACTCTCTCGCTCTCAAGTTGGCAAGTGTTTTCTACTTCCCTCACCAGCCTCATCCTGTGCTAGTCTGGGATGAAGACCGTGCCATCTTACAGTGGTTCTTATTGAACCCCAGGGAGCTCGTTAGACTCCCAGCCACCAGACAATCAGTGCACAACCTGGGTAGTTTGGGATAAGAGTTCCCTAGAAATCACAAGGTCATGATATATGAAACAATGGGCTAGATACATCATCGCTTGGAGAGTGATAACATGGAGAGAGAAAAAGTACTAGCCAATCAACTTTTAACTGTCATTTTTCAAACACAGCCTGTGACATGTCAGTTAGCAGCTCATTGGCTGGCACGTTCTCTCTCTTCAATTTATCACTCTCCAAGCGATGACGCGTCTAGCCCAATATCTTAGTAAGGTAATTTAAAAGACTCAATTCAATTTTAATGTGGAGATGCTAGAGACTCCGTACTCCACTAAACTTATTTTGAAATGGTACCCATGGCATGTGTACAGTACATTACAGAGGGCAGTGGTTCTCCCACAGCATGTCCAAGTGCGGGAGCCCGACTTCCCCTTTTGATCAGAATAAACCCCCTGAAATGAGGCCCATTATGTCATTTGCTTAGGTGGTTCTACGTGTACCTTTACTGTTATTTTGTTTTGCCTATATATCCATATGTGCTAATTTCAGTGTATATATTATTGTATACATGGGTGGTATTCATGTGACCGGCGGTCGGGAGACCGACAGTCACATGACCTCTTCCACCATCCCGACCCCTGCCTATCCCGATGGTCGGCATGCCGACCAACAGGGACTATTTCCACTCGTGGGTGTCCACGACACCCATAGAGTGGGAATAGAACCCGTGGTGACCGCAGGTCGCCACCGAGCCCGCAAGGGGCTTGCTGCACTCGCCCCTCCACGCCGGGATCCCGGCGTCAGTATGCTGTCGAGATCTCGGCGTCGGTAAGCTGACCGGCGGTCAGGAGACCGACGGTCAGCCATACTACACCCTGTATACATACATGACCATTGAGAATATGTTGTCCTCCCCTTCTCACTGTTTACAACACCCACCTTCCCTGTTTACTTTCTTTTCCCCCATTTTTCTTTGCATAAAATAATTAAAACATAATATTTGAAAGAAACACTCAATATCAGACCACTGGAGTCTTGCATACTAATACCCAGGGCTCTGTCAATAAAAAATGGTTAATTATTCTACATGTGAACTCCCACATATAATTCCCCTGACACTTTACAACTGTTGATTGATTTAAGAATGAATCATAAACATCCCTGTGAGGAAATGGCATGATTGCATGTTTAAATTCTTCGAGCTTTGGACAACAGGAAAAATATAGTGTTTTTGGAGGTGTTTAAATGGTAGTAAACATGATTTATTGCCACTAAAACAGATTTCCTTTTCCTATATAGTTTGGAGAAAAATCTTTTGCAATGAATATTATAAGCCACAGCTCGCTCCTGGTGGTCTCTAAAAAATAAAAAAAAATCATATAAACATGCTTAACAATATGGGCGATTTACAAACTGAAAAATATCCTGATCCAAGCTGTTCTTTTTTCCTGGAAGTGCAGAAAAAATAAAACCCACACCAATCAAACAGCTTAATCTGATTACAGTACCTACGACTTCAACGTGGGTGCGAGTAAGTGCGGCTGTATGCCGCACTTATGGAACCGGCAGACTCGAAGAGTTTTGTTTGCAGTCCCACAGGGCTGTGTACAAAAATCTGTGAATCCAGGGTGAGATCGGTCCGCTAGGGGCATTGGCCTGTTTTATTGTGTTGTATGTGGGCATTTGCGCTTCGGTGATAAAACAGTAAACAAACACCCATAACTCTCTCCATTATCGAGTTGGTCAGACTTGCTAGAATATTTCTACCAAAAAGTACTGATATTGGGGGTCATTCCGAGTTGATCAATAGCTGCATTTGTTTGCAGCGCAGCAATCAGGCTAAAAAATGGCAGTTCTGCGCATGTGTATGCAGCGCAATGCACACGTGTGACGTACGGGCACAACGAACGATGCAGTTTTGCACAGGGTCTAGCGATGCATTTCAGTCGCACTGGTTGCCGCAGAGTGATTGACATGAAGTGGGCGTTTCTGGGTGGCAACTGACCGTTTTCAGGAAGTGCTCGGAAAAATGCAGGCGTGGCTGGGCGAACGCTGGGCGGGTGTGTGACGTCAAACCCGGAACTGAATAGTCTGAAGTGATCGCAAGCGCTGAGTAGGTTTTGAGCTACTCTGAAACTGCACAAAATTTTTTTGCAGGCGCACTGCGATACAACCGTTTGCACTTCTGCTAAGCTAAAATACACTCCCAGTGGGCGGCAGCATAGCGTTTGCACGGCTGCTAAAAACCGCTAGCGAGCGATCAACTCGGAATGACCCCCATTGTGCAGTATGTGGCCATTCTGAATAATCTGCAAATATTTCTTATGATTCAGCCTCATGCGGGCGCAAATTCAATGTGGCATTGCAGAAAATCGGCAACTGTATGAAAGAAACACCAAATACAGCACCCTCCATATGGACAATTCTACACTTTCTGCCAATAGCCCTGCCCCTTCATATGATGTCACATAATCAAGGGTATGGTTGGCACAGGATGTTGGTAAAATTACTAAGGGTGGGATGTACTAAATGCTGACCGCTGGGGCACTGATGTGGAGGGGAACGCCAGCTTTTGCTGGTCTTACCCCATAGAAGCCTTTAGTATTTTCTCCGCAGCACTGGTGTGAGGGATCCAATCGGATCCCTCCCTACATGCCCCGTGGGCGCCCTTTCACTCTGCGCATGTGCAGAATGACTCCCAGGTCATAAACCTGGAAGTCCAAGGCCCGCCGGAGATCGTGAAGGACAGCTCTTATCGGAAAAAGAAAATGTTAGTGCATATACGATTGGTATCAATGCGATGGGTGACAATGTCAATTAGTACATCCTGCCCTAACACAGTATTTACATCCTCTCCTTCAGTCACAGGTAATTAGCCTATAACATTTCTACAGCTTTGTATTAGTACACAATGCTGTTTTATTTGTTAAGTTCATTTTAATATCCTACAACATCCCTACACCTTTAAAACAGTATTTCTATTGTGTTCAGATGTTTATGATTTATTAGTTAATAGTAATTATCCTTTAAACTGTTGATATCTTTCCACCAGTTACATTTAATGTGTATTTCCTTTGTGCCCTAACCCTGCCCACAGCCTTAAATTCTTTGCACTCTTATCACTGCATAGTCTACTCTAACAGGATTCTCTCCATCACTCACATGTCCAATACTCTTGTCCTCTTTCTCACACACCTCCGCCTGGCTGCTACTAACATCTGCCCCAGGAGGTGTAGTACGGGACCATGCTTAGTGGCGTGGCCAGCCTCCAGGGGTTTGGCTAACCATTAGAGAGTGCCTGATCAGGGCCTCGTTATAAATATATATAGTAAATACCGTACTGTGACATCTTGAAAATGGATCAGTTGTAATCTGACATCTCATGAGTCAGCTTGAACACAGGCTTACAGCTCATGGCAAAGCGATGTGATTTTTTGGAGCTTGATCGGGGCATGATAGTGGGTGCCCAATGGACATTCCATATCTGAAGTTGTGCAGACATTCAACATTCCTTGATCTATGGTATCACATGTGTATCAGGAATACCTAATGGGAGGCTTCAATGGTGGATTGGGATGGAAAACTATCCCACAATATTTCTGCAGCAGTCCTAAAAGGGGGGTGGAGTCTGTGGAGTGGCGGGGTCTGATGGCATTTAAATTACTCATAATGACAGTGTCACTGCCACAGTGTCACAATGCTGACAGTAGTGGAAAGAGCTAGGCGCAGTTCAAAGTTTTCTGTGATTGCTCAGGCACCCAGCCAAGCCACTGCACCCTAGGCTGCAGTTTGATCTGTCTGATGGTTGATCAGTTACTGATCATCCTCTTCCCTCAAACCCGGTCCACATTCTGTCCTCCATCATCCTCCTTCCCTCATACTCCAGCCACATCCTCTCCTCCATCACCATCCTCTTTCCTTCACACCCGTCTCCATCCTCTCCTCCATCACCTTGCTCCTTCTCTCACACTGCATCCACATCTTCTCCTCCATCACCTTGCTTGATGTAGTCCCATCTTGCTCCATCACCCCTTTTAAGAGTTGACCCACTTGCATTTTGGACACAAATAATTTTTTTAAGAGCTGACAAGATACTGCCCAATTGCTTTTTGGACACACTTACATTTTTAAGAGCTAACTCAGATACACACATGCTGGTTACACATAAGGCCCCCAGTAACAAGCATGCGGACACAGGCAGTCCACTCTCATGCTGTTCACCGGCAACTGTTCCAGTCGGAACCTACGGCCGTCCTTACCTACTGGGGGAGGGATTTGCTCTGCTCTCCAGCCTGATGTCACCCGGCACTGTGACAAAGCCAATAAGTAGCTCCGTGCTGGCGATTCTATATGTAAATTCAGTGCTGCACAACTTTTTGACCGGACAAAGTACCGGGCGTCAGGGGAATTTCGACGGGCAGACCACCGGAGCAATATACAGTAGTGTAGGGAAAACACAGCTATCCTTCATCTGCCCTGCTGGTCTTCCATGTCCCCCGCTTGTTTAGACACTGGGCCTCCCAGGCTTCCTGACAGACTGGGCTCTTCGAGGAGCAATGAAGCATGAATACCTGGGCTGGACACACAAGTAGCAGCCTCACCTTACTGTAACAGTCTCACCCATACTGTTTGCAGCCTCCAGCAATTAGCTGCACTTTCCTGTGTGGGTAGACCCCTCCTACCACAATATATGCATATAGGGATTAGTAGCTCAAAAGCATTAGCCAACTTGTTTGTTGATGGATATAGGTTAGGACTTGAAATCTTTGCTGCTGACATTAGGCTGTAAAGATGATAACACAAGCCTTATGTAACAGTATGACATGTATGTACAATGAGAGGTTACAGATTTATAACAGAAACATGTATTACCACAATGTATACCTTCCACTAACAATCATTTGTGCAGCCACAGGAAAAACTATTTAGCAAAATGAAATCATCCAGGCCAACAAACGTAAAGTAAAAATAAAGATCTATTCAATCTTTTTATGATGGTCAGCCAATAATAAATAAAACTAAATATTGTCTTAAGAACTCAAACTACATTTGCTAGATTTCAGTTTTGGATGGTTATGAAATTTTATCCCTTTTTTGTAGCAAAACCAGATGTTACTTCCTTGGACCTTAAACAATATTAAACAAAACTCTGAATACATATTGTATGCAACGGACATAATTGAGAACTGAATTACTCTTGCAATCAGAATAATTTCTTGCATAATTTTTCCATGCTCGATATAGATTTCAATCATATCATTGTTACTGGCCTGTCATTTAGTCACCAGTACTTTTATTTGTGTAACAATTACTAAATGATTGTTCTTACTGATGTTTCAGTACAAATTTTGCACAACAGGGCTGATGCAGAGCTGACGGCAAGCTGGCTACAATTGCGTGCATGGAATGGGGGGAGATGTACTAAGCCATACCTCCCAACTTTCCTATTTTCTAAAGAGGGACACACACACAGCAAAGCCGCATGCGCTCCCGAAAAGGCGGCGTTGCTTATGGAAAAGGGGCCTGGCTTTGTGGGAGGACCCGCGATCACGAGCCACGCCCCTTTTCATCACTGAGGGTGTATGCCCAGCACTCTGTGAGCTGCTGGCATGCCCCCTCTCCTCCTGTTTCCAGTGAATAAACGCTGTGCGCATGTGCACAGCGTCTATACACCGCTGCTCTGCTAAGCAGGGCAGCGATGACAGGAGCCTCCCGACTGCCCTCCCCCCCCCACCACCACCACCACGGGACACTGCGGCCCACGGGTGGGACAGCGGGACAGTCCCAAAAAACGGGACTGTCCCGCGAAAATCGGGAGGACAGTTGGGAGGTATGACTAAGCAGTGATAAAAGTGGAGAAGTGAATCAGTGGAGAGGATGCCCATGCAACCAATCAGCATTGATGTAATATTTACAATTTGCATACCATAAAAGTATACAGAGTAGCTGATTGGTTGCCATGGGCAACTTCTCCACTGGCTAACTTCTCCAGTTGTATCACTGCTTAGTCAATGTCCCCCTAAAAGAGTCTGATTCAGGTCTTAAAAAAAGCAAAAAAGCACACAACTGGGCAAAACCATGTTGCATTGCAGGTGGGGCGGATGTAACATGTGCAGAGAGATTTAGATTTGGGTGGGTTATATTGTTTCTTTGCAGGGTAAATACTGGTTGCTTTTGCATGTAGCCTACACATGTTAGACAGCTTTATTTTTACACTGCAATTTACATCTCACAATATTGTTTTTAGGCCAAAAGGTTGCACCGAGGTTGCTGGATAACTAAGCTAAGCGACACAAATGGACAACACAAACACCTGGCCCATCTAATAGTGGCACTGCAGTGTCAGACAGGATGGCAGATATAAAAAAAGCCCCCAAATTGCACATCATGCAAAGAAGAAAAAGAATTGCAACGAGGTAGTTGTATGACTAAGCCAAGCGACACAAACAATTGGCCCATCTAGGCGTGGCACTGCAGTGGCAGACAGGAGGGCAGATATCAAAAAAAGGCCCCTAACAGCACATGATGCAAAGAAGAAAAAAAGGTGCACCGAGGTTGCTGTATTACAAAGCTAAGCGACACAACCACCTGGCCCATCTAGTAGTGTCACGCAGTGGCTGAATGTCGAGAGTGGGCCGCAATTGTTCGGTCCACTGACAGCATTTCCAGCATGCTCCAGTCACTTTTAAAAAAATCTGCAATTGGTGGACTTATACGGCAGTACCCCAGGACTAATACAGCAGTACCCCTGGACTCACACGGCAGTGTCACACAGGATGGTACTTTTCAAAAACTAGGCCCCAAACAGCACCTCATGCAAAGATGTCGAAGAGGTGCAATGAGGTAGCTGTATGACTAAGCCAAGCGACACAAACAATTCTAACTAGAATTATACATCCAAATCACTGGAATTATACGTCCAAATCACTGGAATCAAACATCCAAATCACTGGAATTATACGTCCAAATCACTAGAATTAATTGGCAAAATCACTGGAATTATACGTCCAAATTACTGGAATTAATTGGCAAGATCACTGTAGTTATACGTCCAAATCACTGGAATTAATTGGCAAAATCACTGTAATTAATAATTATACATCCAAATCACTGGAATTAATTGGCAATATCACTGTAATTAGTAATTATACCTCCAAATCACTGGAATTAATTGGCAAAGTCACTGTAATTATACATCCAAATCACTGGAATTAATTGGCAATATTACTGTAATTAGTAATTATACGTCCAAATCACTTAAATTAATTGGCAAGATAACTGTAATTAATAATTATACGTCCAAATCACTGGAATTAATTGGCAAAATCACTGTAATTATACGTCCAAATCACTGGAATTAATTGGCAAGATCACTGTAATTAAAAATTATACGTCCAAATCACTGGAATTAAATGGCAAAATCTCGCTAACGCCTGCCTAGTGAAGTGGAATCTAGATGGGATTTGGTACCGGGGACACAATATCTCCATCAGTTGTCTAAATCCCACTGCACTAATGGCGGATACCGGACACGCGTCTAACACCAACATAAGTGTCAAGGTCTCAGTTGTGAGGGCTTCCATTGTCATGTGAAGCTGAACCACTAGTCATGAACATAGGCCGTTCCTTGCCACTCCGTGTCATAAATGGCACATTGGCAAGTTTACGTTTCTCAGACCATTTAAAGTTCTTTTTTTGGG
Source organism: Pseudophryne corroboree (assembly GCF_028390025.1). NCBI lineage: Eukaryota > Metazoa > Chordata > Amphibia > Anura > Myobatrachidae > Pseudophryne > Pseudophryne corroboree. Next base: position 620,711,293 of record NC_086448.1, on the reverse strand, counting down.
TCTTTTTTTTTACTGAACTTTGGCTTTTTGGATTTTACATGCACTCTATTATCACATTGGGCATCGGCCTTGGCAGACGATGTTGATGGCATTTCATTGTCTATGTCATGGCTAGTGGCAGCAGCATCAGGAGTAGGAGGAAGTGGTTCATGATCTTTCCCTATTTTATCCTCCAAATTTTTGTTCTCCATTGTTTCTGGAGTTATATAACACAAGATGCGGCACAGGAATGACTGATGGCTGATGGCCAGGACACTACCACTGGTCTGATGCAGCACAACACAGCAACACTGTGAGGGACTTGTGGTTGTTATTATTATTATTATTATTATTAGAATACTGTAGCAGTGGACATGTAGCAGCAGCATATACCACTGTGACTGCCTGGTCACTGGAATGACTGATGGGCAGGACACTACCACTGGTCTGATGCAGCACAACACAGCAACACTGTAAGGGACTTGTGGTTGTTATTATTATTATTATTATTATTATTATACAGCAGCAGTGGACATATAGCAGCAGCGTATACCACTGGGACTGCCTGGTCACTGGAATGACTGATGGGCAGGACACTACCACTGGTCTGATGCAGGACAACACAACACCACTGAAAGGGACTTATACAGCTACACTGGATATATGGCAGCAGAGGACACCACCACTGTGACTGGTCACTGGATGGATGCTGCACAAGACACTTCTCCTGGTCTAATGCAGGACAACACAGCACCACTAAAAGGGACTTATACAGCTACACTGGATATATGGCAGCAGAGGACACCAGCACTGTGACTGGTCACTGGACTGATGCTGTACAAGACACTACCCCTGGTCTGATGCAAGACAACACAGCAAAAATGCAAGGGACTTATACAGCAGCCAGCAGCACTGGGAACATATAGCAGCAGAGGACACCAACACTGTAACTGGCAAGACTGATGCAGCACAATACACTGTCTACACTGGACTGGACTGAGCAGCACAACACAGCACAAGACTCGCCACCCCACTTTCCCGCCCCCACACAGACACTGAGGACGGAGACACGTCCTCTCACTACACTCTCCGAGACTGGAGTGAAAATGGCCGCAACGTGCGGCTCCTTATATGGAATCCAAATCCAACAAGAATCCGACAGCGGGATGATGACGTTTTGCCTCGTTCGGGTTTCCGAGTCAGGCGGGAAAACCCGAGCCGGGCTGGGAACCGGACTCGAATGGTGAAGTTCGGTATGGTTCGGTTCTCTGAGAGCCGAACCCGCTCATCTCTAGTGCTAACCAACACAATATAAACATAGGCGAATCTTTATAGCCAAAATTTCTTTGTGCTGCACTTGTCCTTGCTACTTCTTTGTGATCTTGCTCATGAACATTTTGGTTTAACAATTTTGTTTGACTATCATTTATCTATTGTGTATAGCATTGTCTATTGAAAACTCGTTTACCGTTTGAATTACCCCATGACCCATTTCCCAGTGTGCACCCATTACCCAGTGTGCCCATACTATAGCACACTGTACAATGCCTTGCTAAAGTATTCACCCCCCTTGGCTTTTTACCTATTTTGTTACATTACAAACTGTAATTTACGTTTTTTTTTTATCTGAATTTTATGTGATGGATATGCACAAAATAGTCTAAGTTGGTGAAGTGAAATTAGAAAAATTTCTAAAAAAAATAATTTTTAGAAATAAAAATCTAAAAATTGGCATGTGCATATGTATTCACCCCCTTTGCTATGAATCCCCTCAAAAGTTCTGGTGCAACCAATTACCTTCAGAGGTCACATAATTAGTGAAATGAAGTCCACCTGTGTGCAATCTAAGTGTCACATGGTCTGTCATTTTAAACACACCTTTTCTGAAAGGCCACAGAGGCTGCAACACCACTAAGCAAGAGACAGCACACCATGAAGACCAAGGAGCTCTCCAAACAAGTCAGGGACAAAGTTGTTGAGAAGTACAAGTCAGGGTTGGGTTATAAAAAAATATTAAAATCTTTGATGATCCCCTGGAGCACCATCAAATCCATCATCTTCAAATGAAAAGAACATGGTACCACAACAAACCTGCCAAGAGAGGGTCGGCCACCAAACTCACAGACTGGGCAAGGAGGGCATTAATCAGAGAGGCAGCACAGAGACCAAAGGTAACCCTGAAGGAGCTGCAGAGTTCCACAACAGAGACTGGTATATCTGTGCATGTGACCACAATAAGCAATACACTCCATAGAGCTGGGCTTAATCGAAGAGTGGCCCGAAAAAAGCCATTAGTTAGTGTTAAAAATAAGAAGGCACGTTTTGAGTTTGCCAAAAGGCATGTGGACGACTCCCCAAATGTATGGAGGAAGGTACTCTGGTCAGAAGAGATTAAAATTTAACTTTTAGGCCACCAAGGAAAACGATATGTCTGGCGCAAACCCAATACATCCCGTCATCCCATGAACACCATCCCCACAGTGAAACATGGTGGTGGCAGCATCATGCTCTGGGGATGTTTTTCAGCAGCAGGGACTGGTAAACTGTTTCGAGTCGAGGGAGAGATGGATGGTGTTAAATACAGGGATATTCTTGAGCAAAACCTGTTTCAGTCTGCCTGTGATTTGAGACTGGGACAGAGGTTCACCTTCCAGCAGGACAATGACCCGTAGCATACTGCTAAAGCAACACTAGAGTGGTTTAAGGGGAAACATTTAAATGTGTTGGAATGGCCTAGTCAAAGCTCAGATCTCAATCCAATTGAGTATCTGTGGCCAGACTTGAAGATTGCTGTTCACAAGCGGAAACCATCCAACATGAAGGAGCTGGAGCAGTTTTGCCTTGAGCAATGGGCAAAAATCCCAGTGGCAAGATGCGGCAAGCTCATAGAGACTTATCCAAAGCTACTTGCAGCTGTAATTGCCACAAAAGATGGCTCTACAAAGTACTGACTTAAGGGGAATGAATAGGTATACATGCTGAAGTTTTCTGTTACTTTGTCCTATTTGTTGTTTGCTCCACAATAAAAACAAAAAAAAACATCTTCAAAGTTGTAGCCATGTTCTGTGAATGAAATGATACAAACCTTCAAACAATCCATTTTAATTCCAGGTTGTGATGCAACAAAACATGAAAAATGCAAAAGGGGGTGAATACTAGTGATGTGCACTGGAAATTTTTCGGGTTTTGTGTTTTGGTTTTGGGTTCGGTTCCGCGGCCGTGTTTTGGGTTCGAACGCGTTTTGGCAAAACCTCACCGATTTGTTTTGGTCGGATTCGGGTGTGTTTTGGATTCGGGTGTTTGTTTCAAAAAACCCTAAAAAACAGCTTAAATCATTGAATTTGGGGGTCATTTTGATCCCATAGTATTATTAACCTCAATAACCATAATTTACACTCATTTCCAGTCTATTCTGAACACCTCACACCTGACAATATTATTTTTAGTCCTAAAATTTGCACCGAGGTCGCTGGATGGCTAAGCTAAGCGACACAAGTGGCCGACACAAACACCTGGCCCATCTAGGAGTGGCACTGCAGTGTCAGGCAGGATGGCCCTTCCAAAATATACTCCCCAAACAGCACATGACGCAAAGAAAAAAAGAGGCGCAATGAGGTAGCTGTGTGAGTAAGCTAAGCGACCCTAGTGGCCGACACAAACACCTGGCCCATCTAGGAGTGGCACTGCAGTGTCAGGCAGGATGGCCCTTCCAAAAAATACTCCCCAAACAGCACATGACGCAAAGAAAAAAAGAGGCGCAATGAGGTAGCTGTGTGAGTAAGCTAAGCGACCCTAGTGGCCGACACAAACACCTGGCCCATCTAGGAGTGGCACTGCAGTGTCAGGCAGGATGGCCCTTCCAAAAAATACTCCCCAAACAGCACATGACGCAAAGAAAAAAAGAGGCGCAATGAGGTAGCTGTGTGAGTAAGCTAAGTGACCCTAGTGGCCGACACAAACACCTGGCCCATCTAGGAGTGGCACTGCAGTGTCACGCAGGATGGCCCTTCCAAAAAATACTCCAAAAACAGCACATGACGCAAAGAAAAATGAAAGAAAAAAGAGGTCCAAGATGGAATTGTCCTTGGGCCCTCCCACCCACCCTTATGTTGTATAAACAGGACATGCACACTTTAACCAACCCATCATTTCAGCGACAGGGTCTGCCACACGACTGTGACTGAAATGACTGGTTGGTTTGGGCCCCCACCAAAAAAGAAGCAATCTCTCCTTGCACAAACTGGCTCTACAGAGGCAAGATGTCCACCTCATCATCATCGTCCGATTCATAACCCCTTTCACTGTGTACATCCCCCTCCTCACAGATTATTAATTCGTCCCCACTGAAATCCACCATCTCAGATCCCCGTGTACTTTCTGGAGGCAATTGCTGCTGGTGAATGTCTCCATGGAGGAATTGATTATAATTAATTTTAATGAACATCATCTTCTCCACATTTTCTGGAAGTAACCTCGTACGCCGATTGCTGACAAGGTGAGCGGCGGCACTAAACACTCTTTCGGAGTACACACTGGAGGGAGGGCAACTTAGGTAAAATAAAGCCAGTTTCTGCAAGGGCCTCCAAATTGCCTCTTTTTCCTGCCAGTATACGTACGGACTGTCTGACGTGCCTACTTGGATGCGGTCACTCATATAATCCTCCACCATTCTTTCAATGGTGAGAGAATCATATGCAGTGACAGTAGACGACATGTCAGTAATCGTTGGCAGGTCCTTCAGTCCGGACCAGATGTCAGCATCAGCAGTCGCTCCAGACTGCCCTGCATCACCGCCAGCGGGTGGGCTCGGAATTCGGAGCTTTTCCTCGCACCCCCAGTTGCGGGAGAATGTGAAGGAGGAGATGTTGATGGGTCGCGTTCCGCTTGACTTGACAATTTTCTCACCAGCAGTTCTTTGAACCTCTGCAGACTTGTGTCTGCCGGAAAGAGAGATCCAACGTAGGTTTTAAATCTAGGATCGAGCACGGTGGCCAAAATGTAGTGCTCTGATTTCAACATATTGACCACACGTGAATCCTGGTTAAGCGAATGAAGGGCTCCATCCACAAGTCCCACATGCCTAGCGGAATCGCTCTTTTTTAGCTCCTCCTTCAATGCCTCCAGCTTCTTCTGCAAAAGCCTGATGAGGGGAATGACCTGACTCAGGCTGGCAGTGTCTGAACTGACTTCACGTGTGGCAAGTTCAAAGGGTTGCAGAACCTTGCACAACATTGAAATCATTCTCCACTGCGCTTGATACAGGTGCATTCCACCTCCTTTGCCTATATCGTGGCCAGATGTATAGGCTTGAATGGCCTTTTGCTGCTCCTCCATCCTCTGAAGCATATAGAGGGTTGAATTCCACCTCGTTACCACCTCTTGCTTCAGATGATGGCAGGGCAGGTTCAGGTGTTTTTGGTTGTGCTCCAATCTTCTGTACGCGGTGCCTGTACGCCGAAATTGCCCGCAATTCTTCAGGCCACCGACAGCATCTCTTGCACGCCCCTGTCGTTTTTTAAATAATTCTGCACCACCAAATTCAAGGTATGTGCAAAACATGGGACGTGCTGGAATTTGCCCAGATGTAATGCACGCACAATATTGCTGGCGTTGTCCGATGTCACAAATCCCCAGGAGAGTCCAATTGGGGTAAGCCATTCTGCGACGATCTTCCTCAGTTGCCGTAAGAGGTTTTCAGCTGTGTGCGTATTCTGGAAAGCGGTGATACAAAGCGTAGCCTGCCTAGGAACGAGTTAGCGTTTGCGAGATGCTGCTACTGGTGCCGCCGCTGCTGTTCTTGCAGCGGGAGGCAATACATCTACCCAGTGGGCTGTCACAGTCATGTAGTCCTGAGTCTGCCCTGCTCCACTTGTCCACATGTCCGTGGTTAAGTGGACATTGGGTACAACTGCATTTTTTAGGACACTGGTGAGTCTTTTTCTGACGTCCGTGTACATTCTCGGTATCGCCTGCCTAGAGAACTGGAACCTAGATGGTATTTGGTAACGGGGGCACACTACCTCAAGAAATTGTCTAGTTCCCTGTGAACTAACGGCGGATACCGGACGCACGTCTAACACCACCATAGTTGTCAAGGCCTCAGTTATCCGCTTTGCAACAGGATGACTGCTGTGATATTTCATCTTCCTCGCAAAGGACTGTTGGACAGTCAATTGCTTACTGGAAGTAGTACAAGTGGTCTTCCGACTTCCCCTCTGGGATGACGATCGACTCCCAGCAGGAACAACAGCAGCGCCAGCAGCAGTAGGCATTACACTCAAGGATGCATCGGAGGAATCCCAGGCAGGAGAGGATTCGTCAGACTTGACAGTGACATGGCCTGCAGGACTATTGGCTTTCCTGGGTAACGAGGAAATTGACACTGAGGCAGTTGGTGGTGTGGTTTGCGCGAGCTTGGTTACAAGAGGAAGGGATTTACTGGTCAGTGGACTGCTTCCGCTGTCGCCCAAAGTTTTTGAACTTGTCACTGACTTATTATGAATGCGCTGCAGGTGACGTATAAGGGAGGATTTTCCGAGGTGGTTAACGTCCTTACCCCTACTTATTACAGCTTGACAAAGGCAACACACGGCTTGACACCTGTTGTCCGCATTTCTGTTGAAATACTTCCACACTGAAGAGCTGATTTTTTTGGTATTTTCACCAGGCATGTCAATGGCCATATTCCTCCCACGGACAACAGGTGTCTCCCCGGGTGCCTGACTTAAACAAACCACCTCACCATCAGAATCCTCCTTGTCAATTTCCTCCCCAGTGCCAGCAACACCTATATCCTCATCCTGGTGTACTTCAACACTGACATCTTCAATTTCACTATCAGGAACTGGACTGCGGGTGCTCCTTTCAACACTTGCAGGGGGCGTGCAAATGGTGGAAGGCGCAAGCTCCTCCCATCCAGTGTTGGGAAGGTCAGGCATCGCAACCGACACAATTGGACTCTCCTTTGGGATTTGTGATTTCGAAGAACGCACAGTTCTTTGCTGTGCTTTTGCCACAAGTCTTTTCTTTTTTCTAGCGAGAGGATGAGTGCTTCCATCCTCATGTGAAGCTGAACCACTAGCCATGAACATAGGCCAGGGCCTCAGACGTTCCTTGCCACTCCGTGTCGTAAATGGCATATTGGCAAGTTTACGCTTCTCCTCAGACGCTTTTAATTTTGATTTTTGGGTCATTTTTTTACTGATCTTTTGTGTTTTGGATTTTATATGCTCTGTACTATGACATTGGGCATCGGCCTTGGCAGACGATGTTGATGGCATTTCATCGTCTCGGCCATGACTAGTGGCAGCAGCTTCAGCACGAGGTGGAAGTGGATCTTGATCTTTCCCTATTTTTTTAACCTCCACATTTTTGTTCTCCATATTTTGCGCACAACTAAAAGCCACCACAGGTATACAATGTAGATGGGTGGATAGTATAGTATTATATTACTTATGGACGACGAGTGACGACACAGAGGTAGGTACAGCCGTGGCCTACCGTACTGCTGCTTATATATATATAATATACTGTATAACGGACCTGGTGGACACTGTCAGCAGACTGCTAAACTAGTATGAAGAAAAAAACAACAACACAGGTATACAATGTAGATGGATGGATAGTATAGTATTATATTACTTATGGACGACGAGTGCACTGACGACACAGAGGTAGGTACAGCGGTGGCCTACCGTACTGCTGCTTATATATATAATATACTGTATAACGGACCTGGTGGACACTGTCAGCAGACTGCTAAAGTAGTATGAAGAAAAAAACAACAACACAGGTATACAATGTAGATGGATGGATAGTATAGTATTATATTACTTATGGACGACGAGTGCACTGACGACACAGAGGTAGGTACAGCCGTGGCCTACCGTACTGCTGCTTATATATATAATATACTGTATAACGGACCTGGTGGACACTGTCAGCAGACTGCTAAACTAGTATGAAGAAAAAAACAACAACACAGGTATACAATGTAGATGGATGGATAGTATAGTATTATATTACTTATGGACGACGAGTGCACTGACGACACAGAGGTAGGTACAGCCGTGGCCTACCGTACTGCTGCTTATATATATAATATACTGTATAACGGACCTGGTGGACACTGTCAACAGACTGCTAAACTAGTATGAAGAAAAAAACAACAACACAGGTATACAATGTAGATGGATGGATAGTATAGTATTACTTATACTTATGGACGACGAGTGACGACACAGAGGTAGGTACAGCCGTGGCCTACCGTACTGCTGCTTTTATATATATATATATATATATATAAAATATATACTGTATAACGGACCTGGTGGACACTGTCAGCAGACTGCTAAACTAGTATGAAGAAAAAACAACAACACAGGTATACAATGTAGATGGATGGATAGTATAGTATTATATTACTTATGGACGATGAGTGCACTGACGACACAGAGGTAGGTACAGCCGTGGCCTACCGTACTGCTGCTTATATATATAATATACTGTATAACGGACCTGGTGGACACTGTCAGCAGACTGCTAAACTAGTATGAAGAAAGAAACAACAACACAGGTATACAATGTAGATGGATGGATAGTATAGTATTATATTACTTATGGACGACGAGTGCACTGACGACACAGAGGTAGGTACAGCCGTGGCCTACCGTACTGCTGCTTATATATATAATATACTGTATAACGGACCTGGTGGACACTGTCAACAGACTGCTAAACTAGTATGAAGAAAAAAACAACAACACAGGTATACAATGTAGATGGATGGATAGTATAGTATTACTTATACTTATGGACGACGAGTGATGACACAGAGGTAGGTACAGCCGTGGCCTACCGTACTGCTGCTTTTATATATATATATATATATATATATATATAAAATATATACTGTATAACGGACCTGGTGGACACTGTCAGCAGACTGCTAAACTAGTATGAAGGAAAATAAAAACACCACAGGTATACAATGTAGATGGATGGATAGTATAGTATTATATTACTTATGGACGACGAGTGCACTGACGACACAGAGGTAGGTACAGCCGTGGCCTACCGTACTGCTGCTTATATATATAATATACTGTATAACGGACCTGGTGAACACTGTCAGCAGATTGCTAAACTAGTATGAAGAAAAAAACAACAACACAGGTATACAATGTAGATGGATGGATAGTATAGTATTATATTACTTATGGACGACGAGTGACTGACGACACAGAGGTAGGTACAGCCGTGGCCTACCGTACTGCTGCTTATATATATAATATACTGTATAACGGACCTGGTGGACACTGTCAACAGACTGCTAAACTAGTATGAAGAAAAAAACAACAACACAAGTATACAATGTAGATGGATGGATAGCATAGTATTACTTATACTTATGGACGACGAGTGATGACACAGAGGTAGGTACAGCCGTGGCCTACCGTACTGCTGCTTATATATATATATATAATATACTGTATAACGGACCTGGTGGACACTGTCAGCAGACTGCTAAACTAGTATGAAGAAAAAAAAACAACACAGGTATACAATGTAGATGGATGGATAGTATAGTATTATATTACTTATGGATGATGAGTGCACTGACGACACAGAGGTAGGTACAGCCGTGGCCTACCGTACTGCTGCTTATATATATAATATACTGTATAACGGACCTGGTGGACACTGTCAGCAGACTGCTAAACTAGTATGAAGAAAGAAACAACAACACAGGTATACAATGTAGATGGATGGATAGTATAGTATTATATTACTTATGGACGACGAGTGCACTGACGACACAGAGGTAGGTACAGCCGTGGCCTACCGTACTGCTGCTTATATATATAATATACTGTATAACGGACCTGGTGGACACTGTCAACAGACTGCTAAACTATTATGAAGAAAAGAAAAAAAACACAGGAGTGTTTTTCAGGCAGACAAACGTATACTGGACTGGTGGTCACTGTCAGCAAAACTGTGCACTGTACTCCTGCTATAACTGCTCCCCAGTCCCCACAATTAGGCAGTGTGAGCAGAGCAGTGCACTCAGCACAGATATATCATGCAGCAGTGCAGCACACTGAGTGAGCACAGATATGGTGGTCGGAGCGTTTTTTTCAGGCAGAGAAACAAAGGATTAAACTCACTGGTGGTATAATCAAAACCCTGCACTGTACTCCCTAACAGCTGCTCCCCGTCCCCAATCCTCCCCACAATTATAACTAAGTCACTCTGTGTTCTACTATAACGGAGAGGACGCCAGCCACGTCCTCTCCCTATCAATCTCAATGCACGTGTGAAAATGGCGGCGACGCGCGGCTCCTTATATAGAATCCGAGTCTCGCGAGAATCCGACAGCGGGATGATGACGTTCGGGCGCGCTTTGGTTAACCGAGCAAGGCGGGAGGATCCGAGTCGCTCGGACCCATGTAAAAAAAAGGTGAAGTTCGGGCGGGTCGGATTCCGAGGATCCGAACCCGCTCATCACTAGTGAATACTTTAGCAAAGCACTATATTTTGTCAATTCATATCAGGTTTTGGACAACTTTCATAGCAGTATGACACTGTAAATATATTACCATATGGGACTGCCTATATGTTTATATTGAGTCACTGAACTCTAATTTATATTGATTACATATTAGAGTTTTATTCTAATTGTTATGCCTCACGTGACAATTCATCTCTGAGGTAACTGTTCTACCATTTTATTGCACTTTATAGACTTAGTGCCCAAACAAGAGTTTTTGCTTTCTCTTTTTGACTAGTAACAGCAACTTTGTGATTTTGTTTTTTAAATTCAGACAAGTTTATTGGGACTGCAAAGAAAATGGGGAAAGGTCAGAATAATACGTAATGCTACTTCATTAACTTAGCCATTATTAAATTGTAAAATAAGTAGGAAAAGCAGGATCAGAATATTATTACTGCAAAATAGTTTGGGTTAACAGATATAAACGTTCAGCCTGCAAAACTAAATATAAAGTGGTTCAGAGTAGAGACATCCGTCCAGTTGCGGAACTAGCGAGCTGTGGGCCAGGTGCGACAAAATGCTTTGCCCCCCCCATATCCCATCCAAGTCCACCCCCTCACCCCTGGAGAGGATCTGATGAGGGGGACTTGCTCAGGGCCAGAGAAATGGATACCTAGCAACAGTGCCGTAACTAGACATTTTAGCACTGTGTGCAAGAAACGGCATCGGAGCCCCACCCCTGCTTGCAAAACAGGGGCACTGCGCGCCATAGGTGCGCGCAAAAATACATAGGGGCGTGACTTCGTGGGGAAGGGGTGTGGCCACAAAATAATACCAATTCATAAAACGGTGCACAGCAGTCTCCATTATTCAAATTACGCCGCACAGTTGCACCACTACACCAGGTAGAGACCCTTTTACACCTTACGGAGGACAGATTCCCCTTTTTGAACAAATATAGTATAGGATAGAGAAGAGTCGTGGCGCCAACCGATATGAGCTGCAGCCCGACTGGTCAGAAAGGTAACCCCAATTACCAAATAGAAGCGTAATCAGATAGACAGACTTAGGCTTAGTTCTCTGTCTGCAAGGATTTGCGGCTCTCAGCCGCGAGCAGGAAGTGCATCACAGGAAGCCGGCTTGCGGTCCACCATGCGGTCCACCATGCGTTCCATTTACCGGAAGTGCCCGGCGGAGATCCGCGAAGCACCACTAAACTGTTAAACACACTCGTTGTATCCACTGTGACCACCAATGGGGACATATAAGATCCTAAGAAAGATGTCACAATTGAAATGGAAATTATGGGATTGATATGAGAGGACTATTTCCGCCGGACCGGAAGTAAGGGGATTACGACTTCCGGGAATTCCGATTTTATTTATTACTTAAATGTTTTTATATAAACTTCTTGGACTTATTTTATCCAGCTTAAGGGATATCTTATGAATTAAGGGTATATGCATGTATTATTTATGTTTTATATGGAATTTTTTTTTGATCAGGATGTGACCTTGTGACCCGGATGTGATTCTCATCAATAGCTTAAATAGCTCATTCTTATCAGTGCTTGTCATGCAGCCTTGATGAAGGGAGAGATCCCGAAACGCGTCGGCACTGTATGACAAGCAAACCTTGACTGAGGAAAGTTTTACCAGACGGACGGAGTGTTGTGGACTTTGGAGAATAGGTTCCGGAGCCGTTATCTCCCCTGGGCAACATCTTTAACGCATTCACTTCATTTAAATCTGGTAAACCTCCACCTTCACTTGACTTCAAGATTGTGATGTTTTAGAAATATTCATCAGCAAACAGGAGTTTTAAGATATCATTTAAAAGCATTTATTTTACCACTCTCTGGTAATTTTCCATCTACTACCAATTATTTTCAGCCACCTTTTATGGTTTTATTGTTACTCGTCAGTGTACTGTATTAAAATTGTATTGTTTCAAACATACTACACTATATATGTTTATTTTCCTCCCACATATGGATCCATGTTGTTTGAAATATACGGTAAATCCCATGACAGATGCTTTGTAAGGGAAGTACCTTTTCATATTTACTAAACCCGATTAGCGCACATCTTCTGGTCTAACTCTATCTGATTACGCTTCTATTTGGTAATTGGGGTTACCTTTCTGACCAGTCGGGCTGCAGCTCATATCGGTTGGCGCCACGACTCTTCTCTATCCTATACTATATTTGTTCAAACATACACCCCAACAGAGAAGAATCTAGGCGACATCATGTTTCAGCACCTTAAAAGTAGAGAAGATAAACTCAAAGAAGTATTCACAGTGAAAATTACCAACAATACTGATGAGGACCTGGATGATATCATGGGCCGCCTTGAAAAACTACTACTACGCGAGAATCGCCTATGGTGGGAATGCGCGACACTGGAGAAATATGTTGCAGATCAAATTATACCAAAGGGATTAAGGATTAAAAAGCTACCCTCTTTTGAAGATGCCAGCGAAAAATTCCAAGACGACTGGATGCGAACACTTGAGATCTGTTCATTTACGCTCCTAGAATTGATCATGAAAGAACGACAGGAGAAATTAATAACATTAAAGGATCAGATTAACCATATACAAACAACTCTAGAGCCATTCCAGGAATTAACGGAATTTAAGAATAAAGAAAAAGAAATTCAACATAAAATCACCCTCAATACGAGAGAGATTATCCAAAAGAAACAGAGTAAGTTAAGAAGAGACCACGAATACTATAAAAAGGAAGGTAAAGATCCCTTTAAACTTATGAGGGAAGAAGGAACACCTGTGTCAGTGTCCTCCTTCATAGAAGAAGAAGACCTAGATCTACCTTATAAACAAGCACAAGTAAATCCCCATCTAGTGTAACATAAGGAGGACTGCCCAAGATATAGAAAGGGATGTCACAATGCCAACACATCTGGGTTGAACAAAGATGGCAGAAGACAAAGAAGAGCAGAATCTGTCCATTCACCTGAAAGAGAACATCAGCCGCTACAAAGATACAGCAGAAAAGAAGATCATATGAGAACTACAACTCAACCAATGGAACACTATAGAAGAAGGCCTCACCAACAACCACCAAACCAAACCAGGAGAAATCAACGGTACAGGAATATACAATATCAAAGAAATTTTAGCACTGACAGATATAATGAAAGGCGCAATAGAAGAGAATTCTATCAGGACTATGACACTTATCCTGAGAGACATGCCGAAAGGAGACCATCACGTAACTACCCATACAGTATGAACAACAACGATATGGGAAGGAGCTCTTTTTTAGGAAGAACGAACTATCATCAGTACTAATCAAAAGAAAAAGAGGCAAAAGGGGGGGGGTCAAACACAAGAAAAAGAAGGCAAACTGCAAAATTACTATTGAGCAGGTAGAAGAACCAACAATTGAATCCAATCATGGAAAGATCTACAATTTAAGTAACAGACCACTTACAAAGATAGAAGAGAAACTTCTTCTGAAGGGACTCAAGTTCGCCCCTACCAATAAAATGGATCAATTCGACATTTTTCTTGATGTAGAAAAATTTGTAAGAAAATTAACAATCAAAAAATTCTTCACCAAGAAAGAAATGGAAGGCGAGACTTCTGAAACAATAACAAATGGAGAGTTTAAAAACAAATCCACATTTTATCTGAAGCATCTCAAAGGAAGTTTGGTGGACAGTTTCCAGAAAGCAGTATTGGACGATCTGGAAAAAATGGGAAAAACAAAAAACACCAAAAGCAATTTGAGCCATAAAGAGCGTCTGGCTTTGAAAGATCTACAGGGTGACGATACTATTGTCATCAAACCTAGCGATAAGGGAGGAGGCATTGTAATCCTGAACAAAGAGGATTACATCAAAGAGATCCATCGACAACTTGATGACGGCAAAACATATATCAAGCTCAAAAACAACCTAACAGCAAGAATTAAAGCAAATCTAAATAAGCTACTACAATACCATCTAGACAAGAATACACTTACGAAAAAGGAACTCGATTTCCTTAATGTCGCTGAACCCTCGATACCCACAATTTATATCCTACCTAAAATCCATAAGAGTGTGACAAAACCCCCAGGAAGACCTATTGTGGCAGGGATTGGAAGCCTAACTGCAAAGTTATCAGAATATATTGACGCACATCTACAACCCCTGGTCAGCAACACAGAATTCCATCTGAGGGATACAACAGATACACTGCAAAAGCTTGAGAACATCAATTGGAACAGTAATATGTTTATGATAACGGCAGATGTGGAAGCCCTTTATACCAACATCCCTCATGAAAAAGGTATAGAAGCAGTCAAGTACTACTTGGATAAGACAGATCTCACAGAGAACAAAAAGAATCTACTGCTACAAGGCATTACTTTCATATTGAAAAATAATTATTTTTATTTCAATGGATCCTACTACAATCAACTAATAGGCACAGCAACGGGCACTAAATTTGCGCCTAGTTTAGCTAACTTATATATGTCTTATTGGGAAGAGAAACAGGTGAAAACAATTCCCCAATTACAAGAATAATCTTAAGCTATGGTTTCGTTATATAGACGACATCATATTTTTTTGGGAAGGCACACAAGAAGGACTCGAATGTTATTGCCAATCATTGAACAACAATGACTTCAATCTGGTTCTTAGTTGCACAACAAGCCAAAAAGAAATACATTTTTTGGATCTCAGTATTTATATCGAAGAAGGAAAACTGGAGACGAAATGTTACAAAAAACCCACTGATGAAACTAATTACATTGACATATCGAGTGAACATCATATGAATTGGCTAAATAGCGTCCCAAAAAGCCAATTTCTCAGGCTAAGAAGAAATTGCAGCAAGAAAAACATATGTGAAGAACAGATTGATCTAATGAAAAGAGGTTTTGAAGAAAAAGGTTATGATAAAGATCGATTGGGAAAATTTAAAGAGGAAGTGTTGAGTAAAGACCGGAAAGAGCTCTTGAAAGAAAAAGAGAAAAGAAGTACTGAGGAGGGAGGGCACAAATTGGCCTTTATCACACAATTCACCCAACAACACAAAAAGATCGAATCAATAGTGAAGAAACATTGGCACCTTCTGCAGAGAGATCCACTACTAAAGGACACTATACCAACAAGGCCCAAATTCATATATCGCAAGGCACCTAATCTAAAAAATAAACTAACTAAAAGTGCACTATCATCACAAGAGCACCACCCAATCAGAAGTAAGGGCTTCTACAGATGCGGAACATGTCAGGCTTGCCGGGAAGTACAAACAATCAAATCAAAATATGAAGAGTTCACGGCAAATGGGACTTCACATAAACTCCACAATTTCATGACCTGTCACACTACAAATGTGATTTACCTTATAGAGTGCAGTTGTCACATGTTCTATGTGGGAAAAACTAGTCGGGCACTGAAAACCCGCTTGAGTGAACATATAAGAAATATTAAGAAAGGAGTCATGACACTTCCTTTTATCCAGTCATTTCAAGGATAAACACAACTCCTCCACTAAACATATTCTACAATTCCTGGCAATTGAAAATATAAAGAATTCTTGGAGACACAGAGACGAAACAACAAGACTCGCCAAAACAGAGATGAAATGGATATATAGATTGAAAAGCCTCATTCTGAACGGCTTGAATGCTGACTTTGAACTCAAATGGTTCCTCTGAAGACACCTCCCAACCCTCCCCTCTCTCCCCCCCCCCTTTCTTCTCCTTCTTTGCTTCCACCATCTCTGCACCATATTCATCATGTCTAACCACAACTTTTTTCACTCAGATATTTCAATATAGTGGGGGTCACGAGTTCTTTATTTTTAAAAACTCTTTTAATGCTTATGGACCTTACTTTAATCCTATCAGAAAGTCCCCCTCCTTATATGACATGTATTATGTGATGTTTCATTTAGATACATTGCAGACTTAGGCTTAGTTCTCTGTCTGCAAGGATTTGCGGCTCTCAGCTGCGAGCAGGAAGTGCGTCACAGGAAGCCGGCTTGCGGTCCACCATGCGTTCCATTTACCGGAAGTGCCCGGCGGAGATCCGCGAAGCACCACTAAACTGTTAAACACACTCGTTGTATCCACTGTGACCACCAATGGGGACATATAAGATCCTAAGAAAGATGTCACAATTGAACTGGAAATTATGGGATTGATATGAGAGGACTATTTCCGCCGGACCGGAAGTAAGGGGATTACGACTTCCGGGAATTCCGATTTTATTTATTACTTAAATGTTTTTATATAAACTTCTTGGACTTATTTTATCCAGCTTAAGGGATATCTTATGAATTAAGGGTATATGCATGTATTATTTATGTTTTATATGGAATTTTTTTTTTATCAGGATGTGACCTTGTGACCCGGATGTGATTCTCATCAATAGCTTAAATAGCTCATTCTTATCAGTGCTTGTCATGCAGCCTTGATGAAGGGAGAGATCCCGAAACGCGTCGGCACTGTATGACAAGCAAACCTTGACTAAGGGAAGTTTTACCAGACGGACGGAGTGTTGTGGACTTTGGAGAATAGGTTCCGGAGCCGTTATCTCCCCTGGGCAACATCTTTAACGCATTCACTTCATTTAAATCTGGTAAACCTCCACCTTCACTTGACTTCAAGATTGTGATGTTTTAGAAATATTCATCAGCAAACAGGAGTTTTAAGATATCATTTAAAAGCATTTATTTTACCACTCTCTGGTAATTTTCCATCTACTACCAATTATTTTCAGCCACCTTTTATGGTTTTATTGTTACTCGTCAGTGTACTGTATTAAAATTGTATTGTTTCAAACATACTACACTATATATGTTTATTTTCCTCCCACATATGGATCCATGTTGTTTGAAATATACGGTAAATCCCATGACAGATGCTTTGTAAGGGAAGTACCTTTTCATATTTACTAAACCCGATTAGCGCACATCTTCTGGTCTAACTCTATCAGATTCCCCTTTTTACACATGGCTGCAGACAGCATCCTCTTTTTACACATTACGACAGACAGCGTGCCCTTGTTACACATTACGACAGACAGCGTGCCCTTGTTACACATTACGACAGACAGCGTGCCCTTGTTACACATTACGGCAGACAGCGTCCTCTTTTTACACATTACGGCAGCCAGCGTGCCCTTGTTACACATTACGGCAGACAGCGTCCCCTTTTTACACATTATGGCAGACAGTGTGCCCTTTTTACACATTACGGCAGACAGCGTGCCCTTTTTACACATTACGGCAGACACAGACAGTTTGACTCATTACATGCTTTGGGCCCCTGGACAGTGGCGGGCCCCAGTGCAACGCACTGGTTGCACTGGCGGTAGTTCCGCCTCTGCATCCGTCGACCTCCGTGTTTTGGTTTTGCCAAAACTGCCCTCAGTTTTTTTTTTCTTTCTGTTTTTGGCAAAACCACCCTCACGTGTTTTAGTTTTGGAACTGTTAAAATCATG
This sequence comes from Pseudophryne corroboree, assembly GCF_028390025.1. Classification (NCBI taxonomy): domain Eukaryota; kingdom Metazoa; phylum Chordata; class Amphibia; order Anura; family Myobatrachidae; genus Pseudophryne; species Pseudophryne corroboree. The sequence goes on along the minus strand of NC_086448.1, from coordinate 620,693,353 downwards.
TACTTTGAACCTTTTTTGTTACTACAGTATTACCCTCAAAAACATTAATCTCCAGTAATTTACAGTCAATTTTGACCTCCTCACAGTTTACACCATTGTTCACTAATATAGGCTAAAGGCTGGCTGGCTGGCTGGCTAAACTAAGGAACAGAGGGGGTAATTTAGATCTGATCACAGCAGCAAATTTGTTAGCAGATGGCCAAAACCATGTGCACTGCAGGAGGGGCAGATATGACATTTGAAGAGAGAGAATTAGATTGGATGGGTTATATTGTTTTTGTGCAGGGTAAATACTGGCTGCTTTATTTTTACACTGCAATTTAGATTTCAGATTGAACACACCCCACCCAAATCTAACTCTCTCTGCACATGTTACATCTGCCCCCCCCCCCCCCCCCCCCCTGCAGGGCACATGGTTTTGTCCAACTGCTAACAAATTTGCTGCTGCGATCAGATCTGAATTAGGCCCAGAGTAGTGGCACAAACATACAACAGTTACTTTATGACTATAGCACATCTATGAAACATTGCGACAGGATGGCAGTTTAACAAACTATGTTACCTCATAGAAAGTTTTTATTTTCAAAAGAAGAGGTCCCAGGTCAGTACAGGGAAACGGAGGTGGAGTATGTAGTGGAAAACAGGAAAATTATTGTTTAATTACAATTAATTGAAAAAAAAATATGAATTTAATTAACTGGTTAATTTAGAAAATGAATTAAATTGAAATGAAAACAAATTACAATTGAGAAAAGGCCATACAAGAATAAAATGTTAATAGCCAGATTCCACAAGGGTTGAAAGAGAAGCCAAGAAAATGAATACTTGCACTGCAGAGCTGCAAAGTCCAAATCAGCCTATCTTATGCTAACAAATATTAGGAGGCTGACCTGCTGGTCAAACTGCTCCCCCTTCCTAATTGTGTAACACACATGACGTAACAGGGAGGAGGTGCCTACGTACCTGCATTATCTTTGGCCTCACAAATGGTACAGATGCCTTCACAAATGTTGTCAGGATTTGGGTAAAATAATTCTACACACAAGAGCTGGCTTTTTTGGTCTTATGCCCAGGCATGACAATGGCCTTGTTTTTGTCACAGGCAAGAACTGCTGCCACTGGTGAATGATTTACTGTGACACAAATAACATCCTCATTAGCGTCAGATAGTACAAAATATCACCCTCATCATGTTACACTCTTCCACATTAGCATCCTCAATTTACATGCCATCTTTACTTGTGCTGCTCATCCCACATTTGCAGAGGTTACAGAAATGGTGGAAGGAGGCTTCTTTATGTGTACAATATCAAAAATGTCAGACTCACACAAACAGATGTAGCCAAACTCATCATTGCCGAGATGCATTCGCACAGGGCATAAGCATCATGGTAGCTGCAGTGTACGCTGCCATAGAAGTCTATGGCATGCATACTTGTGCACATCATAGATGTGGGAACACTTGTCGTGCCATCCATGATGTATCGCAGGATGGATGAGCATGGCTACATCTGTAGATAATGTGAACACCCCTAGACTCTCCTCAGGGATTTATGAACATGGGATCTGTTCAAGATGCTGTCAGTTGGGATGCTGGCAGTCAAAATCCCGGTGGTGGAATACCAACACACAGCCAGAAGACCGGCGCCAAAATCCCGACATCAGTCGAAATGCTGATGCCGGAATCTTAACAGCAGGCATCCCGATCGTAAGTATGCTGGGGACTACTATGGTCAGGCTGCAGGCGGGAAGGAGGGGTGGTTGGGGGGTTAGGTTTAGGCCGTGGGGAGGGGGGGTTAGGCTGCATTGAGGGGGTTTAGGTTTAGGCTGTGGGGATGGGGGGTTAGGTTTGGGGTGCATTGACAAAGCCTTATTGGTGAAACAGCTGTTTATTATGTGATAGAGTTATCTATGTTGCCTATTTATAAGGGAAAATGTTGCCAATGTCTGAGTAAAAGATAGGAGTGCGCAGCACGTACAGCCAGTCTGTGTAAGCACAAGTTGCTCAGTACTGTTACTGTTTAGGACTAGCTGACTTCACAGGCACCCGGAAGTGCTAGCGTGACCATAGGCAGAAAGGCACAGCACACTGAGCCGGCACGTGGGGGTAGGAGACACTATAACACAGAAGTTTGATCAAATTCTTGCAAAATCTTGGAGTAGGGAATGGTGAGGAAGTAATCAGTTGGCTGGAAAGGCAGCATTAATTTGAGGAGTGAAGATGGCAGGTGGGAGTGTGCAAGGAGATGAGGTTAGATATGTACAAGGAACAGGAATGTGTGAGGGCTTTGTAAGTGAGTGTAAGAAGCTTGAATTTGGGTTCTGAAGGGGAAGGGGAGCCCATGTAGAGCTTGTAGAAGAGGGGTGGCAGATGTAGTACAAGGCTGCAATATTTCATACTTCCATTCTGAAGCTTGATTAGTATCGCCTCTCATGCGTTTCACTAGTTGGCATATTTATAATGGGTGCAGGCACACATGCCCCTGAGTCCAGGGTGGCCCACACCGTACACGCTACACCCATTTTTTTTTAATAATTACCCCACTGGCGGAGTCCAGCGCCAATGCCAGCACTGCTGCAGAAATCACCGAAAATGTCCGCCTCGCCATTTACCCAAAGATCTGCATATGTGCATTGGGGTCTGAGCACTCTAGTGCTCAGACTCTCTACAATGCTGCTCTGCTGTCAAGCGCCATCAGAGAGGAGGTGCCCCGGATGGAGGAGGCTGCACATGGGCCTACTCCTGTCTTAAAGCGCCCCTGGTTTCACTAAAGCACCCTAAGGAAAAAAAACCTAGGAAACTCTTAGATTAGCCTGTGCACCCACTTGAAATTATAACTGTGGAAAGTAATTAAAAAAACTGGCAATTGGCTACTACTAAACCATTAAGATAGAAAAATACAAATAGATATATGAGGCTGTGTACTCATTAATTTTTTGCTGCATCAATGGCAGTTTTCTGAGGTTTGACCACATTTCCCATATGCACCAAGCTCTGGAAACTTGGGACTCAATAGGCAACGCCATCTCTAGATGGCAGTGCCTAATAGAAGCCTATATGGACTTCTCTACAGCATTGTTCCCTGAGAGGGATCCAATCGGATTATGTATTTATCTACATTAAGTGTTGTCTCTCTCTGGCCTCCCAGAGGAGCTCTGCAGACAGAGATAGCACTCACTGTGGAAGGAATTTCCAAACTCCCTGTATATGTGTTGTCTGTTAATCCATAGATTAAATCCTCATATTTATTCCAGCAATTTATTTTACCAGATTTAAGCAGTAAGTTTAGTAACTTGCATTAATTGCAAAAATGAAAGTAAGGTCAATAAAAAAAAGCTTTAATAGCTGGGTTACGCGTGAGGGAATATTAATATGGCTGTAGGGAATATTAATATGGCTGTCCAGCTGGACATCGCCCAATAACTTATAGCCACTGGTCTATTGTTTTATCCCTGCAACTACTTGTTTAGAGATATGGGAATTACATTTGTCATATTGACATATACATTTCATATTACCGTATATAAATCAGGGTGGCATGATAACAGAATACAGCAATCTATGGCAAACTTTGTCGCAAGTGCACAATAAGGTGCGGGAGTTGTGGCCCCAGAGGAATGCTCCAGTATAACTTGGGTGTTTTCTGTAATAAAATCTGGGTAAATATAAGGGGGATGTAGTTAATATCCCGGCAGTCACCATCCCGACAGTAAGTACTGGGGTGAGGCACTGAATAGAGGGCTGGGGTTAGGCTGCGGGGGGGTTACAGATAGGTTTAGTCTGTGGTTTAGCTGCAGGGGGTGGTTGGGGTTAGGCTGCAGGAGGGGATGGTAACGGTTAGGATCACAGTTAGTGTATTGGTTAAAATACTCACTGTGATCCGTTGGGATGCTGCTGTCGGCATTCTGACCTTCAGGATGGTGACTGGCAGGAATACAATACCATTCTGTGTAAGGTATGAGCAGCTAAGTGCTAACTAGGAACCTTTTGTTTAATTATGTAATGCTGTAAAACAGAGCTGGTACCATATTAGCAGTTTGCTCAAACTATTACCTTACAAAATAATACCTGATATCTAAGACTGGTAGCTAATTTTTTTTTTTTTTTTAATTTAACAATTTTTATTAGATTTTTTATATAGAAAGACAAGAACAGGGAAGACCTTCATGATATAGACAAACCAAAAACCGGAGAAAAACCGGTATAGTTACAATATTTCAACATAAGGTGTTTTTAAGTCACATCAGTAAAATCAACAAATACATACATAGTCGGTAGCTGTAAGCTTGGGTAAGAGGCAAAGGATGAACAGTCTTAACCTACATGAGGTCTAGGAAATGATAAAGACTGTACCGGTGTGCGTTTCAACATAAGAAATCATCATATACCTAAGGCCAAGCACCCAGTTCTACCTGCGGATTTACAGAACATCAATATACCTGAGAGGTCAGTAAAGAAGACAAACAGGAGGAGGGGGGGGGGGGGGGAGGGGGAACAAATGGGGAAGACAATACAAGTATAATCAGCTCATGAATGAGTGGCGTCCAAGGACATCTTAAGTAAGACTAGTGAAAAGGCATTTCAGGCATGTTTAGCCATTCTAACCAAAGAGAAGGTTCAGTACCTAAATGGCATCAGACTGAACATACAGCGTGGGGTATTAAAATTAATATATTTACATTTCTAGGAGAAGAACAAGAGATCTCAAAGGAACAGTACATGGGCCTAAGTTGTCAGGAGGCTCTATCGATTTGTCTATATAGGTACCACGTTGTGGTCTCAAAAAGTTTATAGATGAACATTTGAATATCCGGGTCTAGAGTATCAATATACCTTTCCCACTTCCTGGCAAACCGCCTGACCCCTAATTCAATATCAGGAAGAGTAGCACGCCTCTCAAAGTAAATAATCCGGAGGGTCATGTGCTTCACAGCCATCAAAGAAGGGGCAGACGGTTTGATCCAGTTGTTAAGAATTTGTTTCTTGGCTATTGTTAGGATAACAGAGAGTACCGGAACAATGTCCCTATCTTCAGGCCCAAGAGACCACTCCCTAAAATCAAGTAACAAACACGCCTTCGGGCGTTTTATTAACCGTAAGTTAAATACTGTGTTGAGATAAGCGACCACCTTGTACCAATACTTAGAAATTTTTCGGCAAGACCACATATTGTGGTACAAGGTGGCACTCTGCGCAGTACATTTGATGCAGCAGCCAGTGTCGTCTGGGACCATGTGTGCCCTCTGATTAGGTGCTATATATGCCCTTTGGAGCATCTTCAAGTGTACCTCTTGCAAAGAGGCAGAGTGTAAAAATCTAAAAGTGGGTAAAATGTTATCTAGCAATTCAGCACTCGATCCCATATTGGGGATATCTCTGGACCACGAGGACAACGCAGGGTCCCAGAGCCGGTCCCTATATAAGACCCTAAAGGTGTTTCTGAAATAGCTGAGATGGTAAGGACAGTCTTTCGTGAGCACCATTAAGGTGCGCAGCGGATCTGTGGTAGCCTCAGAAATCATAGGATGAGACTGGGATTGAGCAAAATGTCTAGCCTGCAGGTACATAAAAAATTCTCGGTGGGAAATACCAAATTTTATCTGGATATCAGAGAAAGAAAGCACTACGTTTCCTCCTGGGTCGTATATGTCTCTAATAGCTGCGATCCCCTTTTCTCTCCAGCTCAAAAAATGTGTGTTATCAAGGCCAGGAAGGAAACATGGGTTACCCCAAAACGTAGTGTGAAGAGAGGTGTCAGGTTTTCTCTGTGCTTTGGTGTGTGTGGCCTGCCATGCTCGATATGTATGCCAAAATAAAATATTATGTTTTATCCCAGATGGGAGACGGGAGTTTGGGGTGTGTAAGAGTGCAGCAGGGGAGAAAGGATGGAATACGGCCAGTTCAAGTGTCAGGTTCGTAAATACTGATCTGCCCCAAAGCCAGTCTGTGATATACCTGTACATTGCTGCTCTGCTAAATAGGACAGGATCCGGGATTCCCACACCTCCCTCTTCCCGTAATAGCTGTAATCTAGCGTAGGGGACCCTTGGTCGTTTTCCGGCCCATAGAAATCTAGTGAAACATTGTTTAAGGAAAAGGACATCTTTCTCAACGAGGGCAATAGGGAGCATAAGCAGAAAATAAGCAATCTTGGGAAAGATCACAGATTTAATAACTTCTGAGCGACCCATAAGAGATAGGGGCAGAGACGCCCAGTCAGTAAGTATTTTAGACACTTTGGACAAAATAGGCCCAAAATTAATCGCATATAGATCCGGGAGGGAAGTAGGGATCTGAACTCCTAAATATTTAAGACTATCTCGGGTCACTGGGAATCGGGACAGGACCGGGTGTAATGGGAAGAGGGAAGAGTCCCCTGAAAGGAGGAGAAGCTCGGATTTATATATATTAATCTTGTATCCCGCAAAGGAACCAAATTGTTCAATCAGGGAGACAATCGCAGGGATGGACGTATCCGGATGAGAAATAAATAGAAGCATGTCGTCGGCATACAGTGATAATTTTACCGTGGTGTCCATGATTTTTATGCCTGTAAAGTCGGAAGAATTTCTCAGGGCAGCAGCTAAGGGTTCTAAAGCTAAGGCAAACAATAAAGGTGACAAGGGGCAGCCCTGTCGTGTGCCACTCTGGATAAGGAAAGGAGAAGAGAGAATATTATTCCCTAAAACTTGTGTGGAGGGAGATTCATAAAGCCGGGAAATAAGAGAGACAAAGTCTTCAGGTGCACCAAAGCGATGGAGCGTTTCATACAAATGGTCCCAAGTGACTAGGTCGAATGCCTTTTCGGCATCAATGGACAATAGTACATTAGTGGCAGTGGGCTTGGAGAGCTGGAAGGCCTGCATAACAGTCAAGACCTTACGGATATTGCTCACTGATTGCCGACCCCAGATAAATCCAGTCTGGTCGGTATGCACTATATCAGGGACTATGAACTTGAGTCTATTAGAGAGGATTTTAGTGAATAATTTATAATCCGTGTTTAAAAGGGAGATCGGACGATAAGAACTGGGAGACTCAGGATCCCGGCCAGGCTTCGGTATAACCTTTATGACAGCTGAATTAAAATATTGGGGCAAGGAAGCACCATGCATAAAAGAACTAAATAAGACAGAGAGAGGTTCGCTCAGTCTAGTAGATAGAATTTTATAGTAGTCATTGGCGAAACCGTCAGGGCCCGGAGTCTTCCCAGTCTTCAGCCCAGCTATTGCTAGAGAAACTTCTTCAGTGGTGATAGGTGCAAGAAGAGAGGTACAGTGCGACTCTGACATTTGAGGCAGATCAGTAGAAGACCAAAAGCTAGACTTGTGTGTCTGGTTAATAGGAGGACGTGAATACAGTGTGGTATAAAAATACTGTAGCACTTCAGCAATCTCGGCCGAGGTCCGCACTCTGTCTCCACCTTGGGTGATCAGAGAGTGAATGACCACTTTAGGGTGCCTGCCTTTTAACAAACGTGATAACAGTTTGCCAGACTTGTTGTCATATCTGTAAATGCTACAGTCCCTTGCAAATGAATATTTCGCTTCCATTTGAGAAAGGAGGGTATCAAACAGTGTTTTTTGTGTAAGGTATCGCTCTCTAGTAGAAGGGGAGGGGGAGGATTTAAATTCCTGGAAAGAGTGAGTGAGGGCCGCCTGGGTTTCCAGGTATTGTGAATTTAAATCTAAATCCCTTTTTTTGCTATAGGAAATAATGTGTCCCCGTATAACTGATTTTGATGCCTGCCAGAAAAGAGCAGGATCATCGCTCAGAGTTTCTCCATTGTGCGTATGATAATCCAGCCACGCTGCATCTAATGAGGAGCGGAATTTCAGAGAGCCACTTAAATGAGAAGGAAAGTGCCAAGAGCGAAAAGGGGATTTTTCTGAAAGGAGCATCAATTTCATCCAGCATAAAGCATGGTCTGAAATACAGATATCCTCGATTTTAGAGTCAGCCACTTTTGAGAAAAGGGAGTCAGATAACAGCAGATAATCAATCCTCGAGAACGTGTGGTGCGCAGCTGAGAGACATGTAAATTCCCTTTCTAATGGGTAGCATGCGCGCCACACATCTACTAAGGACAACTGCGAGCAGATATAGGGGATACCAATATGTGGTAACGAGGGGGGAATGCGAGGGGGAGGGGATTTATCCATGGTTGAAGAAGAATATAAATTAAAATCTCCACCCAGGATTATGGGAATTTCAGAGTAACTTAGTAGCTTAGTGACCATGTTCGTGAAAAATTGCTTAGAGTACTGATTGTAGGAACCTGGATGTATACAATGTGACCTCTGCCAGTACATACCGACCCTGAGTGTCATCTAAAGTCGCTTGGACAGAGATAGGGACCATGTGTCTTGCTAATATAATCACTCCCCTAGCCTTAGAAGAGAAGGAGGAAGAGGCTACCACAGACCAACCCATAGTGTTCAGTTTCACCACCTCATTTGGCATGAGGTGAGATTCCTGAATGAAAACGACATCCATCCCCACCTTCCGGAGATAGAGTAAAATCTTCCTGCGTTTAGCTGGGGAGTTGATCCCTCCCACATTCAACGTGCCGACCCTTAGACTAGCCATGCATCAAATGAACTGGGAGCACCTGAAAACCTGCACAGTGACCATAATATCTACAGTCGTCGAGAAACGAGTACCAATCATACCAGGGTGGACACATGAGGAGAAGAAGGGGAGGGGGAGAAGGAAAGAAGGACAAGAACAAAGAAAACACATAAAATATAACATTAACATTGTGAAAGAAAGTCCTGCTAAGGACAATCATAACTTCAGAAAACGAGAACAACCGGTTCGAGCAAGCACAGAGGCCGTCTTTGACCGCCACTGAGCCAGCCAGAATTTGATAACCTGAGGAAAAAGTGAGGGGAGGGGCGCCCTTACCCACCCTCGGCAACATAATATATGAAAATATACATAAGAAAAATAACCAGAAAATATCAGAGCACACAGAGCTTGTTACAAACAAAGAAAAGTGCAGCCTGTCACATAAGTAGAAGGGGAAAATATCTCCGCTAAGCATATATAGGCATTCTAGAAAGATTGCACATCCAGGAAAAAAACAACAGATGAATAAGAAAAATCTAGAACATAAAACATAGCAAAATGGTTCGGCCCGTTGTATAGGACCAAAGGCTCTTTTGGGGGGAGAAAACACCCGCAGCGGCTTCTACAGCAATAATTAATTTAAATTAGATTGGCGGACATAGCCGGAAACAGAGAAGTCCAGGAGCAATACTCAGCCATCTCGCTCCAGGGTGTCGTCCACCTGAGAGGAGTCGTCATCTGCCTGGGAGGCCTCGGAGACATAAGCTTCTGCATCTGCATGATTTGTAAAGTCTCGAAAAGAATTTCCATCAAACAGACGTAGTCTTGCTGGGAAGAGCAGAGCGAACTTTTTATTCGCCTTTACCAAACGGGAGCAAAGAGGGGTAAATTCTCGACGTGCCCGGGAAACCTCCGCGGAGTAGTCCTGGAAAATGGCCAAACGAGCTCCCTCCCATTGTAAATTCCTATGCTTCCTGGATGCCGACCATATTGCCTCCTTATGGAGAAAGTTCAGACATTTAAATATGACCACACGTGGTCTGCTATTAGGTGCAGAACGTGGGGGACCCAGTCTGTGAGCTCTCTCAATAACTAAGCCAGAGCAATCATCCTGGATATGCAGTAAATCAAGGAGGGACGTTTGCAAAAACAGAGTCAAATCAGGGCCTTTCAATGATTCAGGGAGCCCCAGCACCCGAAGATTCGATCTCCTCGATCTATTTTCAAGGTCGTCAACCTTGTTTAGCAGTTGAAAGTGAGATTTCTGGAGCTCATCATATCTGTGTTTGAGATCCCCAACATCCTGAAAAGTCTCCCCCAGCCTTTGTTCGTTTGTAAGAACAGTCTTAGATAGCTGCTTAATTTGGGATTTTAGATCTTTTACTGCTTGCTGCATTTTAGCAGCATGTGCATCCATGATTGGCTCCATGGCATCCCTAACAGCTCTTACTACATCAGCATAAGTCACTGGAGAGGCAGGGGTACAGTCAGGCTCACCTGAGGGAGAAGTGTGTTTTGCAGAAGCCTGTTTGATGCTGCCAGCAGCCTGCAGGCTCGTTTGTGTGTTAGGTGCGGCTATCTTGAATTCTCCCGGCCGTTTTTCAGACCTCGATCTCTGGACTTTAGGGGGCATAGGGGAGGACAGAAATCTTTCCATCCAGCTCTCTACTCCTTCCCACTGATAGTGTGCAGCAGGCGCGGAGAAAAGCCGCGGACGGGAGGCGCTGTGTGCTCCGGTTGCCGAGGGTGCAGGAGAGCTGCAGCAATCAGCTTCTCCTCACATGGGCGCCGGAACCGGAAGTCGACTGGTAGCTAATTAATGTAATTTGATTTTCTAAGGTGATGTGGCTACAGTGTTCAGATTTAGGGCAGGATGTACTACATATGATAACTGCATACAGTATGTTAGTACATATGAGATCAACATTGCTGCGATGGGCGGCAATGTATGTTAATACATCCTGCCCTTAGACTACAGTCTTAAAAAATGGCAATTAATCAGGATAGTTGTATGCAGGGCCGTCTTTTTCGTAGGGGCTCAATGGGCAGTTGCCCAAGTGCCCCAGGTGTATAAGGGCGCTAGGCTAATAGCTGAGGGTCCCCTTTTTCCAGGGGTACCAGATTTTTGAAAATCAGCCCTGGGGAACTGGAGATATCAGACTTCAAGGCAGTGGTTCCCATCCGAGCCTGTTAATTGCTCTTCCCAGCCAGATATCTCAGGTTCAGTCTGACTTAGAGTTTTTTTGAGGGTATACTCTAAAAGCTGAGACTTTTCTTTCGGTGGACACTGGCAGCTTGTCTCTACTATGCCTAGAACCAGAGATATCAGCTTTCCAGCAGCTGGTCCCTGCTCCAGCTCCACACGCCTGGTATACAGTTTTATATGTTCGTCGGAGGATTGCTCTGACTCCTGAACTCTCCTCAAGTGCCCAGTATCTCCCGAAAGGTGGGATTCTCTAGTTTGTTATTCCATTGAAAGCTGAGGAATCTATTTCCAGGAACTGGAGATACCTGCAGTAATGCAAGCTGCCCTCCCACCAGAAAATGATGAATACTAAGCCCACTCCACTATCCTCTTCTCCATATTAAACACCCCCTACCACCCTGGAAATCATGTACCCGGGCCCCTTCATTTAGCCCAATGCCCCCTTCTACAGTTTAGTGTTCTCCCTTCCGCCCCATCTCCCACCATCAGTGCAGTAAATAAAAACTTTGGGGTATATAGCACTCAACCCCTAATGGTACTGTATTTCACCTTGATGTTAAATCAATCACTTGGTGTACCTAGATATTGTGAGAAATGTTGCACTTATAACATGAAACATATATCATGATATATGAGCGCTATATAACCCAAAGTGTTTATTTATTTAACTGCAAAGCAAGGAGGACAAACTTGCTTATTATTAGCAGCACTCCCCGAAGCATATGCACCACAGTGCGCAGTCGCAAAACCAATCCCATCTGTGCAGTAAAGGAGTAATTAGCAGAAATTACTGCTCCAGGTCCTACATGCTGAGCAGAAGATAGAATGCTCCCTACTGCCCACAGGACATCTAAGTTGCCATTGATAACACCCCCCACCCCTACGACTAGGTATGGGCCCCACTGAATTAGTTTGCCCAGGGGCCTACACTGCTGTTAAGACGGCTCTGGCTGTATGTTATCGTTAATGATTATTTATAAAGGGCCAACATATTAGATGGAACTGTACTTTGAATCAATCAGAACATAAAATAACAGGAAACAAAGGGTAAAGATGGCCTTGCCAAATGGGCTTACAATCTATGAGCTATGTTATATGCTTAGATAATGCCTCTGTGCCTAATCCAGTTTCACCATTCCGTCACGCTGTATCACTTTAAACCGCTCAAATGCTTTTCAGATTTCTTTCCCTACGTTGTGGGGGACATTTTTCCTATAAAGTAACTCCATTGGACCGAGTGCTATAGTTTCTAGGAAACTGACATATCTATACCTCCAACAAGCAGAGTATGAGCTGATCTTCCAAGAATCAGCATTTTACATCTGTTACCAATATTCTGAAAAATGTTGGGTTCCCTGCTGCTATCAAACCTGCATAAACTGCAAACCTTGTGTTATATATCATACAACTTTACATGTATATTGAACGTCATATATTGTATGGAAATAATGAAATGAATCATTATTTGGCAGTCTGTGTTGATTAATTTGTATTAGATGTGGTTACACATTTCTAGGGAGGGAAGAGCTGCAGTAGCTTTCAGAATGCAGGGGAAGTGCTCACACCATATACTTTTTTTAAAATGACATACCACATGGATATTTCCATTACCCTTGCTGCTAACAAGTATGCATATTAAAAGGGGCTCAGTAGCAATATTAGGACAGAAGCCTAAAAAGTTGAAGTTATATCTGTGAGTTCTGATTTTTATGCCATTCTAATTCATCATAAGCATTTCTATAGTTGTGAAACGGGATGTAGTTATGTGACCGGCGGTCAGGAGACTGACGGTCACAATACCGACACTGGGATCCCACCCCCCCAATATCCTGACAGTCGGCATGCCGACTAACAGAGACTATTCTCACTTGTGGGTGTCCACAACACTGAGAGTGGGAATAGAACCGAAACGGGATGCAGTTATGTGACCGGCGGTCAGGAGAGACCTGCTTACATAAGAGTCCTCAGCTACATTCTGAACACACACACACACACACACACACACACACACACACACACACACACACACACACACAACCTTTTTAGTAGGTACAGTACCTTTTTTTATGGTCTGTACCGATTTCTGGCTCTCCAAACTTCCATTGAAAGTATAGGAAAAGGGGTGTGACCCTTTACCCGTGACCATGCCCCCTTTTCAAATTTGTACCGATTTTTATGTGTAAAATGTTGGTGGGTATGCACGCATACACACACACACACCCTTTAACTGTACCTTTTTAGTAGGTACAGTACCTTTTTTTTTATGGTCTGTACCGATTTCTGGCTCTCCAAACTTCCACTGAAAGTATAGGGAAAGAGGCGTGACCCTTTACCCACGGCCACGCCCCCTTTTCAAATTTGTACCGATTTTTATGTGTAAAATGTTGGAGGGTATACACACACACACACACACACACACACACACACACACACACACACACACACACACGTGTCCAGATGTTCATGATGCAGAAACACTGCTGAATCCATATCTGACAAAGACAACTTATACCCCTTTTCCACTAGCTCAAAAAACACGGGTAAATGCACGGGGGCGCACATTTACCCGTGTTTTTTGCAAGTGGAAAAGGGTAAACCCGGATCAAGTGACCCGTGAATCCTACCCGGCTATTTACCTGGGTAGGACACGGGAATGATCCGGGTAGGGTTGTAGTGTAAACGGGAGCCGTTTCGATGCGACACGGCTCCCGTTTACACTGTATGGTAGGGCGGCGCTGGGAGATCATGTGATCTCCCTGCGCCGCCCCTGCCGCGTCACTAGAAGCGTCACCAACCCGGCATATGCCGGGTTGTGACTGCTGATGGGAAAGGGGCCGAGCACGGGTCGCAGCAGGGGGCAGCTCCCGTGTCAGGCTCCCGGCTGCGACCCGTGCTCGTAAGTGGAAAAGGGGTATTAATGTTAGATCTTCCTGATAAACTGAAACATTAAATCAACAGAAATGGGAATTTAGTAGTCAAACATATCCAGTTTGACTGTATGTAAGACCCAGTGGCATAGCTAAGGGGTTTAGGGGTAATGACTGATCCCTCCAGGTGAAAATTCACTACACTACACTTTTTCTTTTACAGTCCCTGCAACGCCAGTGCCGTACCTGTTCTATACACCTTAAGAGGTCCCAAGTTCCCTGCAGATGGCGGATGTGATGTAATGTAATGTTGCAACACTGCCGGTCAGAGACTGGAAAAGAGTCAGCATTCCATTACAAAAGACTGGAGAGAGCCGTGGAGCAGGGGCAGATCGGAATGGAGGCGCATGACAGCATGGCATGCATGTAAGTTAATATGTGTGCGTATTATGAACCTCAGTAACATAAACATTGGGTCGGAGAGATGGAACAATACAGAACATGCATATGGAGAGAAAGAGCATAATACAGAACATAGAGATGGTGGTATGGGGGCATAATACAAAAACATAGAAATGGGGATGTACAGTACACTACAGGACATACAGGGTCACGTGGGAAACACCTCAGCTTGGGAGCCTATTTTCACATGTTCTCTCCACCGCATTTCCAAACCTAGTTCGCCATACGTAATACTTGCTCCCTTGTTTTGAAAGTAGATGAGGGGTAATACTAAACAGCAATGATCTCTCCTCAATGGTGGTCTCTTTCTGACGGTACCTACACCGAGTCTTCATTTTGTTATATCTTCATTTCACTTATGGCCTAATGTGAAGGTGTGGTGGGCTATTTTCCCTCCCTCACAGAATGCAGGAACACAGAAGGACACTTATTAAAAGATAAATAACCCAGTATAGGTGGGGGGATTTATTAAAGTCATAGCAAATGGTAAAAACAAGTAATTAATAACAGAAATACAGCTAACACGTGTTTATTCCAAGCCCTTGTAATGTACCGCTCTAAGATTCACTGTAGTGAATTGCAGGGGTTATTCTGAGTTGATCGCAGCAGGAACTTTGTTAGCAGTAGGGAAAAACCATGTGCACTGCAGGGGAGGCAGATGTAACATGTGCAGAGAGAGTTAGATTTGGGTGGGTTATTTTGTTTCTGTGCAGGGTGCACTGGCTGCTTTATTTTTACACTGCAATTTAGATTGCAGATTGAACACACCCCACCCAAATCTAACTCTCTCTGTACATGTTATATCTGCCTCCCCTGCAGTGCACATGGTTTTGCCCAATTGCTAAGAAACTTGCTGCTGCGATCAACTCAGAATTACCCCCTACAATTGTTTTTGTTAGGAGACAATAGCAAGACTAATAGCAAGACCACTGTTCTCTTTATCCCTCTTCAAGGCTTGCTACGCTTCCCCCCAGGGACGTGCAGTCAGGGGAGGCAGGGGAGGCAGTGCCTCCCCTGTCATAATGATTAAGATAATACAAAGAAGATGCATATGACACATATTCTGTGTCATATGTATCTTCTTTATATTATTCTTTACATTTCTCCCCTCTCTATGTATTTGTGAGGCACCGATCATGGTGCCTCCCGTTGTCACTGCGGAAAGTATGGGGAGCGGGGGGCGGGCACGGGCGGGGACTAGCCTTGGGCTGTAAAAGCCCATTGAAAATATATGGGAAAGCGGCACCATTAGTGGTGCCGCTTTCATACAGGGACGTGCTTTCAACCTATGAAAGCACGTCCCTGTCAGTGAGGCCACAGTGATTGGCCAGCGGATCCGTCCCTGGATCCGCTGTCAATCACTGTGTGGGCGACGCGGGGGAGGAGGTGCGGGCGGCTGGATGCGGCGATGGTGCGGGCGGCGGGATGCGGCGGTGGAGCGAACGTCGGCGGTGCGGGTTGCGGCGGCGGTGGTGCGGCGGCAGAAATTACCTTTATTCTGCAGAGTTTGGCAGCGGAGCGGTTCCAGTTTCAAAAATGGCGCCTCAGCGTCATTTTTTAAATTCAAGATCGCCGCCACGAGCCAATCACGGCTCGACGCGTCATCGCCCCGCCCCCGCCGGCTGACTTATATAAGTCAGCGCGAGGCGGAGGAGAGTCAGTCCGACGGCGGAGGAGGAGCAGTGAAGAGCTCCTGAAGAATGAAGACGCCGGAAGTCCTGGCTGGGCGGCGGCTATGCAAAAGAGCTTAGCAGCCGCCGCCCACCGGGTGAAGACGCTGGAAGCCCTGGGGGGGTGGCGCCCCCCCAGGTGAAGACGCCGGAAGCCCTGGGAAGGCGGCGGCCACGCAAAAGAGCTTAAAGGCCGCCGCCCCCAGGTGAAGACCCAGTTTAATAAAGTTTATTTTCAAGATAGTGTGGTGTTTTTATTTTAATATTTTCTTTACAGGTGGACTACAGGTGCCAGCGGGCACTTTATGTCCGGGCATGCTGGCACTTGTGGTTCTCCAAGTGCCAGCATGCTGGGGCAGGCTTGCTGGGACCTGTAGGCTACCTGTAAAGAACAATATTACTATTCTTTGCAGGTGGACTACAGGTGCCAGCAGGCCCTTTGTGTCCGGGCATGCTGGCACTTGTGGTTCTCCAAGTGCCAGCATGCTGGGGCAGGCTTGCTGGGACCTGTAGGCCACCTGTAAAGAACAATATTAACACACAATGAACCCCGCACCCACCGCCACCAGGGGTGCGGGGCATAGCACTGGGCTATCAGCCCAGTGCTGGTTACTGCTCGGGAGGGGGGACCCCATTTTTATTTTTTTGGGCTCCCACTTTCCAAGTAATTCCAACCCTGGGCTGACTGGCTGGGGGGCAGATTAATGTAATGGCAGGGGGACCCCACTCTGAGTGTCTCCCCTGCTATGGCATTACTCCCCCTAGCTGGTTCTGCCCAGTGCTGGTTTTACTGGTGTGTTGGGGGACCACACTTTTTTTTTTTTTTTCAGGGGGGGGGGGAGGGCTTCTTAGCTGCCAGTGCCTCCCCAACCAGTGACCTCACTGCACGTCACTGCTTCCCCCTATTCTGAATGTATGACCTGTGGAGTTGAAACATATGTTGGCTGCAGGTATTTATGCCTGTTTAGTTTTTTTCAACTATTCCATTGTGAATTACAGTATTTTAAGAAGTAATACTATATCTGTCAAGTTATGACCAATCAGATGTTGTCAATAAACTTACAATACTTTTTATAATACACAAAGGGAGAGATTTATCAAATTTTGAAGAGGATAAAATGAAAAGGTTGTCATAGCAACCAATCAGCTTCTATATTTCCGGCCCGGTATACTGTGCGCCGGGATCCTGACATTCGGCAACCTGAAGACCACCCCCTCATGTGATGCAGTGACTATTAATGAGGGATAGAACAGTGATTATTCCATTGCTCATTAATATCTGCCTAGTGTGTACCGTCATTCTCCCGATGTGCAGGGGAAAGGGTAATTGCCCTTCACATAGGCATGATTGATGGTCACACTAGCCTGTAACCAGCTTAACAAAGTACATAAACAAATGAGCAAAACTAGAAAAACAGCGACAATGTAGGACAAGTTCAAGGTATATAAACATTGAAGCAGACATGACACTGAAATAAGTATCAGGGAGGCCGAAGCAGAGGGCTAGTTGCTGATGTAAAGAGTATGGAGTAGAAGATAGTCTAAGTAAGAGAAGGAAAACACATGAAGGGAGAGGGCCCTGCTCGTGAGAGCTTACATTCTAAAGGGGAGGGGCAGACAGACATGGGTGACATTGATAGGCTAATACTATATATAAAACACTCACTCAGTGAATTCAATGTGGTTGCATGAGTTCCTCTGAGGTTATCGCTTATTAAGCTTTCCAGTGGCCGAACTGGAAAGAACCATTTTCTGGAAAGCTACCAAGTGTTTGTGGTGGAGTTCATTGCATTTTGTTACAGATTTTCCTTTCTGTTATACATATCAGGCAGTACAACAGAAGTAGAACAGCACAGTTAAAATATTGTGTAGATAAATAGGCATTCTCTCGCCATATACAGTAGTGACACTATATTACAATAACACATTTGAAAAGGAAAAATATCTGAAGGTTAAATGACGAGTAGGTTTATTAATGCTAAAAATGAATGCTTGGGATGATGAGGTGGGAGGAGGTGGGAACAGAATGCACGGATAAAATATGACACATTTCCTTTAAGATTTTGAGTAAAGCTAGAAAGTTTCCCCTAGTTTATATCATGGCTTGAATTGAATACATATTAAGCTTGCCTTGACCAGTATAGATTTAGGCAACTTATGAAATTGGTTTGTGTGACTAACACAGTATTATGTACATGACGTCTGAGGATGCACAATGTTTTTTCAATAAACTCCTTCTTTTGAAATTAACTCTAAAACAAAACCAGTTTTGTCCAGATGTTAGAATACACTATTGAGGCATAAGGGAATATAGATGTGAGACATGTACCCTAGAATGTTGTAAACTACTGCCATGAAGACTGGTTCTGCCCCTCTAGAGTACCTTCCTAGTTACTGCTTCTTGTATAATCCCATAAGTCTTCATGTACTTAAAGGTAGCTACTTATATTTGTAATGTAAGGGTAGTATAAGCGCAGTATAGTGTGTAATATACACAGTATTTGAAATATCATGGCTGCTGCACAGCATTGTGCTTTCCTGCGCATGCTCAAGCAGAGAGGGGCCCTGGGTGGGGTCAGATGAAAGGTTGGAGACAGCTGATATAAGAGGTGTGGCAGTAGGTGAGTGGCAGTTGGTCTGAGGAGAGTGTAAAGGCCCGTACACACTGGTCGATATATCGGCCATTCTCCTGAACGGCGATATATCACGGGACCTTCGGCCAGTGTGTACGGCCTATACGTCTGTGAACTCCGTCGTTCACAGACGTATCGCGTCGGCCCCGCAGCACAGCCGATGGCCAATATATCTACCGATATATTGGCGCATCGCTGTGTGTGTACGGGGCGGTCGGCCGACCACCCGTACACATGCTGCGGCGGCCGGCGGTGATTGACAGCTGAACTGGGCGGGCGTGTGTACACGCCCGCCCAGTTCATGACGTCAGTCCCCGACGGTTCAGGCAGTGTGTATGCTGAACACACTGCTTGATCCGTCCATAGATATATCTGCAGATCAATTGATCTGCAGATATATCTATTAGTGTGTACCCACCTTAAGGCTGTGGCGGCCATCTTGTGATGTGGAGACACCGGAGCTGAGTAAAAACAATTTGAGGTTATATTGACAGAGACTAGAGGGACAGAGACTTTCAGCAAAGCCACTGGAGTATCAGTGAGAAGCAGAGCTGAGAGAATAGAAATAAACAAAATCATCAATCAGGACTTCCACCCATCCTCACTTCTGTGCCTGCATTTGGAGGAAGAGTCCGACCCTGAGGAACAGATAATTTTGGCGAGAGTGCTCCAGCTGTTAAATACACTTGGGCGTTATTCAAATGATATACCACGCCCAATCTCCTTTCTAAAGTGATCCTGTTATCGTGCATATCGTGCCCACAGTAATCAGGTTTATCTGCGTAAAGGGCTGGGCGCCTTCGATACCCCGGGGGTAGCGAGTTTAAATTATTATATCACGCCCGTCAGCAGAAAAAGAACGGGTGTGGAAGGGGGTGAAAATAATTGAATATCGCCCAGTTGTCTGCTAATCCCACACCAAGGGAGGTATTTATCAAATCTTGGATATAGATAAAACTGTGACCCAAATGTATTA
Source organism: Pseudophryne corroboree (assembly GCF_028390025.1). Lineage (NCBI taxonomy): Eukaryota > Metazoa > Chordata > Amphibia > Anura > Myobatrachidae > Pseudophryne > Pseudophryne corroboree. The sequence goes on along the minus strand of NC_086448.1, from coordinate 620,673,967 downwards.
AACCTTAAACAGTGATAAAGTGGAGACAGATAAAGAGGTCTATTTACTAAGCATCATATGGAGATAAAGTGGATGGAGATAAAGTCTCAGCCAACCAACTCCTGTCATTTTCAAACATAGCCTGCAACATGGCTGTTAGGAGCTGATTGTCTGGGACTTTATCTCCATGCACTTCATCTCGGTCCAAGGATTAGTAAACAGACCTCAAAGAGTGATAAAGCACCAACCAATCAGCTCCTAACTGTAATTTTTCAACCACATCCTGTAACACGGCAGTTAGGAAGCGGATTGGCTGGCACTTTATCACTTTTTAAGGCTTAATACATTTGGGCCTGAGAGAGATAAAGTACCTACCAAACAACCCGCTCCTAACTGCCATTTTTCAAACACACCCTGTCCAAGTCTCCCCTTTTTCCTCTATACTTGTATATATATTGTACACTTGAAGGTGTAGCGCCTTCATTTTGGTATTAGCACTCCTCCTATCTACTGTACTATCTAATGTGTTTTTAATTAGTACAATTTCCTACATTGCTAACTAAATAATAGCACAGGCTTTATTTAATGTAAGACCTGGATAAAGTTATATAATGTGTTAGTATTAGGGATGTTAGGGGGCCATCTACTGAATTTCACCTGGCCAAATGTGTGCTATTCCACTATCAGTGTTCTTAGGGGCTAATTCAGCATGGATCGCATTTGTAAAGCTGCTCGCAGGTAGCTTTGTAATTGTGATCCATAGTAATGCAAATGCAGCAGGAGGTGTTAAACACCTCCTTGCTGCATTTATGATCCCATCGCTGCGACCCCGCTGCAGCTTGGGATCAACATCGCAGACTGCCAGCTGAGTAAGCCTCAGCTTACTCAGGCTGGCCGTCGCAGGGCGGCTTGCAAGGCCAAGGAAACTGCGTCTCTCTATGTAGTCCTTGACCTCGCCACTCCTGGAAAATGGGGGTGCCCCTGCCCATTCCCCTGAATGCCTCAGACTGTCAATCAGGGAGAGACATTAGCAATACTAAAATGCCGGTTTGCACATGCAGGAGCGATCCAAGCTGAATAACCCCCTTAGTGCTTAGAGTGTGCATCAGCAGTTTTCTTTTCCCTATATGGTACTAGAAACCTCAGTATGGTGGCACATCTTTCATGTTTAAAAATAGGGTGTGCTATCCAAGCCCCCCCCCCACACACACACACACCCTTTACATGCTGTAAAATGTAAGGTAGAAGCTGATTGGTTAGTACTTTATCTCCCACAATTTATCACTCTGGGTTTTAATAAATACTCTACAAATGTTAGACTTCTGCCAGACTAAGTTCCATTGCTGTGACTGACTAGTATAAATCAAACATCTAAGGAAAAACATTATTTACAAAAAAAAAAAAAAAGCCTTTTTGTAATGAATGAAGTTTGGAACAGGGCTACTGCGCATACTCCACATTGAATCTTTTAGGACTGCTTTAATCCTTAGCCAAAATGGCAGACATCTAAACTTCTGCACTTGCACAGTGACAACCAGAAAGACCCTGCTATTGCCACTGATCCATCCTGCTACTTCTGCTGGCCCAGCTTGCATCCTGCACCGCTGCCCGCATACAGTCACTGGCTGGTTACCTGTATGCATCACTCAATGCTAAGAGTCTATGTATGCATAACTAAGGGGCTAATTCAGACCTGATCGCTGCTGTGCGTTTTCGTACAGCGGGCGATCAGGTCTGAACTGCGGTGTCTGCGCATGCCAGAGATGCGATCGGCATCTCTGCCCAGCAATCGCCTCTGCCTTAGTGACAGGCAGAGGCGTTTGCTGGGCGGGAGGGGGCGGGCCGATGGTGTTGGGCCCCCATTTTGGGGGGGGTGGGCCACTGCGGCTGCATGACATCACACGCAGCTGCTGCGACCCGGAGAGCGACGGGTAGCTCCCTGCCAGCGTGCAGGAGCTGCGCTGGTAGGGAGCTACTCTTCAGGTACAAAAGCATCGCCGCCGTGCAATGCTTTTGTACCTGTGCGGCGGGGGGAGGGCCAGACATGCGGGGCAGACTAGCATGTCAGGGTGGCGGACCGTAGCCGTGCAAAATTTTGCGCGGCTACGATCAGGTCTGAATTAGGCCCTAAGTATGGCTGTACAAATCACATCACTGCTGAATAAACGGGATGCAGTTAAATTGCCGGCAGTTGGAATCCAGGCGGTGAGGATACCGACGCCGGAATCCCGACTGCCGACACTGGCTCACAGGGGCTATGCCCATTCGTTGGTGTTCACAACACCTATAGAGTGGCAAAAGATCCTGTGGCAAGCACAGCGAGTCTGCAGCGCCGTTGTCTGTATACTGACGGCCAGCATCCCTACATTCGGTAACTTATACTGATCTCAAATAAACCACCCCACTGGCTAAGAATTGGGCTGTTCATTGGCTCAGGGCATCTACTGATGTGTACCATCACTCTGCCATCCCACCGCTAGTCATACACTCCTATTCCAACACAGGGGCGGCATGGGATGGAAAACCAGCTGGGGAAATATCTGCAATGGAATCTATCGAAAGGGGTGGATACTCCCTCCTCATATGTCCTGATGTGGCCTTGCATCTTTTGCTGCAGTTGGATCTGCGACTTCATGCTGATTCTACTAAAAAGACCTGCCCTGGTGTACATCGTCCGAATGTGCAAGGACTAAGACGTCTTGGTGCATTTTTAGATGTCACCATCGGTTGCACCATCTGCTAGGTGCGGATCATACACCTCAGTATAGCCTCCAATGTGAGTGAATCAGCATTTCTGCACACAGCTACTATCAGCAACACGCCCCAAAGCTACCATACTGCTGTACATGTGACTAGCCAGCACCCTGTAATCACACAGGACCGCCCAACACATTTCTAATGCACTTCTTTGTGTGTGTGTGTGTGTGTGTGTGTGTGTGTGTTAATCTGTACTGAGCCTCTGTACGAACGTCATCAGGATTTATCTGTAGCACAATTCAGATGGAAAACACCTCCTACTGCGTCAGACGTCACCACTAGTTAGACTCTGAATCAGGCCCATAATGCTGTATACTGTGCCATAGTGGTGCTTGCAATATAATAGACTCCACTGCATCCAACATCACCACTAGTCACATTCAGATCAGGCCCATAATGCTGTATACTGTGCCATAGTGGTGCTTGCTATATAACAGTCACCACCCACAGCAAGTACCCCCCTTCCCTCCGCAGTAATGGAGCAAAGTTGAACCGCACTACAGTGACATAAACTACAGCTCCCAGCAGCCCTTGAATTATTGAGCTGCACTGATTTTAAAGACATACCGTTCGTAGAATAAATACCACAGGTCTTTTACATACAGATGTAGCCATCCGTCCGGCAGCTTGATGTATTTGCGGCAATCAAGGCGCGGCAAGTGTGCCTGAGCCTAGCACGTAAGAAGCTGACAAGAACCAAGTACTGCCAAGCTGCGTCGTGCTGGTTCACTGGCAATTAGCTTCCGGTCCATTGTTTAGAGCAGGGGTGGGAACCTTTTTTCTACCAAGGGCCATTTGGATATTTATAAAATCCTTCAGGGGCCATACAAAAATTCTCAACTTAAAAAATTACCCTGCCCCCCAGTAGGTCTGCCCTTTTGAGGTAATGTGTGCGCGCCAAAAAAATGGGTGTGGACAATTAAAATGGGACGTGATACACATATGCCCCCAATAGTGCACTGCCAGATCCACAAATGCCCTCACTGTGCCAGATCCGCAATTGCCCCCACAGTGCCAGGTATACAAATGCCCCCACAGTGCCAGGTATACAAATGCCCCCACAGTGCCAGATCCACAAATGCCCCCACAGTGCCAGGTATACAAATGCCCCCACAGTGCCAGGTCCACAAATGCCCCCACAGTGCCAGGTATACAAATGCCCCCCACAGTGCCAGGTATACAAATGCCCCCCACAGTGCCAGGTATACAAATGCCCCCAGTGTCCCCCCCACCCCACTGTGCTGCTTACCGTTGCTGCTCCATCCGGCGGCGTGTCTCGGGTTTCAGGACAGGAAGGAGAGCGCGGCTATGTCGGGCGGCGGTGTGTAGGACTTCAACCAGCCGCCGGTTCGTGAGCCAATCAGAGCTTGCGGACCGGCAGCAGCGGCTCCTGATTGGCTGCCGGTCCGCGAGCTCTGATTGCCTCACAAACCGGTGGCTGGTTTGAAGTCCTACACGCCACCGCCCGACATAGCCGCGCTCTCCTCCCTATCCTGACAGCTGAGACACGCTGCCGCCGGACTGAGCGGAGGCGTGTCTCACTGACACAAGCAGGTGGGCCGGACCAAACGGCTTTGTGGGCCTTATACGGTCCGCGGGCCGGAGGTACCCCACCCCTGTTTTAGAGGTACCCGGATCCCTGCACTCACAATCAACTGCGAAGCAGGTAGCTGGTGTAAAGAGTTGGGCCCGTCTGCACCGCACACTGCACCCATTATAGATACATTAAACTTACATTACAAACAGCAGCGTAAGTGTAATGTAGTACATTTGTAATGTAATTGTAGTGTACATCTAGAATAGCTGTAATGTAAGTGTAGCGTAATATATTTGCAATGTAAGTTTAAAGTATGTAAGTGTAGTGTATTTGTAATGTAAGTGTAGTGTAATATATTTGTAATGTTAATGTAGTGTATTTGTAATGTAAGTGTAGTGTAATATATTTGTTATGTACAGATGTGTCCTCATACACCTAGTCTCAATATGTCACACAGCGCAAGATGCCAGGTGCAAGTGAGCTACCAGGTCCCATGCAACTCTTCTAACATCTGGCGTCTTTTTGGTGTCGAAACTACGTCTTAGTCACAATATTTTGTGACTAGTGTGCACCAGGAGACTGTGCTGATTAATCTGATATGCGACACATGTATATTGTGTGTGACTGTGTACACAGAGCACAACGGAACTCGTATTTGAAAACAGCTGCGGCTGCTACATAGTAGCAGTTTGTTTGCAGATTCAGAGACTCTGTCGCACACAGATATACAAGTGTTGCATCAAATTATCTCCTGGTATGTCCTTGTCACATTGCGTTATGACTAAGACACATTTTCAGCATAAAATACACATAGAGGACGCCCGACACTAGCAAAGTGTCATGGGATCTGACAGAGGGGCTGTTTGCCACAATTGAAGCAATGATGTATGAGGACACAGCTTTAAGTGTAGTGTACATGCAACGTAGTATATTTGTAGTGTACATGCAACATAGTATATTAGTAGTAGTGAAATATAGTAGATTTGTAATGTAAGTGTTGTGTAGTATATTTGTAGTATAAGCCTAATCTAGTATATGTGCAGTATAATTGCAATGTTTTAAATATGTAATGTAATTGTAGTGTAATTCGTTTGCAATGTAAGTGTAGTATAGTATAGTATAGTATATATGTAATGTAAGTGTAATGTACTATAGTATAATTGTAATGAAAATGTAGTGTCAGTGTAGTGTAACTTATTTGTAGTGTAAGTGCAATGTGGTATATTTGTAGTGTAAGTGTAATGTACTATGGGGGTAATTCCAAGTTGATCGCAGCAGGAAATTTTTTAGCAGTTGGGCAAAACCATGTGCACTGCAGGGGGGCAGATATAACATTTGTAGAGAGAGTTAGATTTGGGTGGGTTATTTAGTTTCTGTGCAGGGTAAATACTGGCTGCTTTATTTTTACACTGCAATTTAGATTTCAGTTTGAATACACCCCAACCAAATCTAACTCTCTCTGCACATGTTATATCTGCCCCACTGCACTGCACATGGTTTTGCCCAATTGCTAACAAAATTGCTGCTGCGATCAACTCAGAATTAGGCCCTATATACGTATTTGTAATGTTAGTGTAAATGTAATGTATTTGTAATGTAAGTGTTGAGTAACTTATGTGTCTAGTAATTGTAGTATAGTATATTTATAGTCTAAGTGGAATGTAGTATATTTGTAATGTAAGTGTAGTGTAGTATAGTATAGTATAGCATATTTGTAGTGTAAAGGGTATATTCAATTAATGTTATATCCTCTCCGACGGAGAGGATCCGACAAGGCACTATTCAATGCCGTCCGTTTCCAGACAGCATTTTGACAAATGCACATTCAACTTCATTACAAGTCGAATCTGCAACAGCTGCGTTTTCGACAGTCGAAAAAAATGCACTTTCATTGAATAGGTCAAATGCATATTCGACCTAAAAACTGTCAAAAAGTGCAGTTTTTCCAACTGTTGGAAAAATCGGTACCAGTTGAATACCCCCCTAAGTGTACACTATGCACTCAGGCTGGGACTGCAACTGGAAGTGCTAGAAAAAGATACAACAGTAATTGTACTGGAAGTGTAGTATAGCATATGTGTAATGTAAATGTATTGTTAAGTGCAAAGTAGTAGTGTAGTATATTTGTAATATAAGTATAGTGTATTTGTAGTGTTATGTACTGTATATTTGTAATGTAAGTATAGTGTATAATATTTGTAATGTAAGTAAAATATAAGTGTAGTATATGTGTAATGGAAGTGCAATGTAGTAAATTTGTAGTGTAGTGTAAGTGTAATGTACTATATATTTGTAATGTAAGTACAGTGTTAGTTTAGTGTAGTATATTTGTAATGTAAGTGCAATGTATGCGTCAAGTAAGTGTAGTGTAGATATTTGAAGGGAAAAGGGGAGGGGGAGACCTGAGCACAGGTGTATCAATTAGGGTGTGAATCAATTGCTAAGGATATATTGTTCCACAGTGTAATATAAGTACCATGGTTTTATCCAGTGGAATTCCACTTAGAAATGTCTCAGGTGGAGGTGCTCCCCTGAGAGTATGGTGAACGTATATGCAAGAAGGGGCAGAAGAAACTTTCTTTTTCTGGGGGCACTCTTATAGTTATAGAATGTAACCTTTATTACTGTACTTTAAAAACAATAAGTATTGTAATCACATACAGATAGACAAACATCACATATAACATATAGTTGTAGATAATAGCAGAGATAATAAATTCTCTTGCTGCAATAAATGCTTCAAATAAACAATGTGTAGTTCACTGACAATTCAGGAAGCATCGTCTTCTTTCTCCTTTCTTTAAATGCTAGATTGCCTCAACTGACTATTGAGGTAGCCTTTAAGGTAATCATATGCACAAGAGGGATATCATCTACATATAAGGGGTACTTTGGTTGATCACCCTTTCGCCTTCTTCGTTTTTACCTTGTAAGTAATCATTATGTATAAAACAGACTACACTATGTTTGTTCTTTCCTTTTGTAGTATTGTGTAATGTAAGTATACAGTAAGCACCCAGGTTGGGACTACATCCTGAAATGCTTAAAAAAAATATACATGAGTAATTGTACTGTAAATATAATGTATGTGAAATGTAAGTGTAGTGCAGTATGTGTAATGCAAATGTAGTTTAACTGCAATGTAGTATACTTGTAATGTAGTGTAAGTATAGTGTACTATATATTTGTAATGTAAGTATAGTGTAGTATATGTGTAATGTATGTATAATGTAAATGTAGTGAAGTACTGTATAGGTGTAATTTAAGTGTAGACTAAGTGTAATGTACTGTAGTATAATTGCATTGTATTGTAGTGTAAGGGTAATGTAGTATATTTATACTGTAAGTATAGTATATATGTTGTGTAAGTGATTAGTTTATTTGTAATGGACCATAAGTGTAGTGTAGTATATTTGTAATGTAAGTGTAATGTAAGTGTAATGTAGTATATGTGTAATGTAAGTGTAGTGTAATCTACTATAGTGTAATTGTAATGTACTGTAGTATAATTGCAATGTAATTGTAGTGTAGTGTAAGGGTAATGTAGTATATTTGTACTGTAAGTAGAGTATGGTATATATGTCGTGTAAGTGTTTCGTTTATTTGTAATGTACCATAAGTGTAGTGTAGTATATTTGTAATGTAAGTGTAATGTATGTGTAAGTGTAATGTAGTATATGTGTAATGTAAGTGTAGTGTAATCTACTATAGTGTAATTGTACACTACTATAGTGTAATTGCAATGTAATTGTAGAGTAAGTGTAGTTTACATGCAGTGTAGTATTTTTGTGCTGTTAGTGTAGTGTACTATATATGTAGTATAAATGTTGTGTACTGTATGTGAAAGGTACTATATATTTGACATGTAAGTATAGTGTAAGTATACTGTAGTATACTTGTAATGTAAGTTTAGTGTTTTTGTGATGCAAGTGTAGCGTAATATATGTGTAATGTAATTGTAGTATAATAAAAGATAGCGCAGTATATTTGTAATGTAAGTGTAGTGTAAGTGCAATATAGTATATTGTAGTGTAAATGTAGCGTAATATATTTGTAATGTGAATGTAGTGTAAGGTTGCGCAGGCAATGGGGCTTCCCAGCTAGCGAGTGATAGCAGTTGCAGTTTTTCTATTTTAGCAAAACTGCAACTGCAGTTGAATCAGGTCCTAAATTTGTAATGCAATTGTAGAGTAATACAGTGGGGATTGAAAGTTTTGGCACCCCAGGCAAAAATTAATTTTAATGTGCAAAAAGAAGCCAAGGAAAGATGGAAAAATCTCCAAAATGCATCAAATTACAGATTAGACATTCTTATAACATGCCAAAAAAAGTTTGATTTTATTTCCATCATTTACACTTTCAAAAGAACAGAAAACAAAAAATGGCGTCTGCAAAAGTTTGGGCACCCTGCAGGGTTAATACCTTGTACTGCCCCCTTTGGCAAGTATCACAGCTTGTAAACGCTTTTTGTAGCCAGCCAAGAGTCTTTCAATTCTTGTTTGAGGCATCTTCGCCCATTCTTCCTTACAAAAGTCTTCCAGTTCTTTGAGATTCCTGGGCTGTCTGTGACGCACTGCTCTTTTAAGGTCTATCCATAGATTTTCAATTATGTTGAGGTCAGGAGATTGTGAAGGCCATGGCAAAACCTTCAGTTTACGCCTCTTGATGTAATCCACCGTGGATTTTGAGGTGTGTTTAGGATCATTATCCATTTGAAGAAGCCAGCCTCTCTTTAACTTCAGCTTTTTCACAGATGGCATCAAGTTAGCGTCCAAAATTTCCTGGACTCTTATTAAATCTATTTTTCCTTCTACTCGTGAAATGTTCCCTGTGCCACTGGCTGCAATACAACCCCAAAGCATGATTGATCCACCCCCATGCTTAACAGTTGGACAGAGGTTCTTTTCATTAAATTCTGTACCCTTCCTTCTCCAAACGTACCTTTGCTCATTGCGGCCAAAAAGTTCTATTTTAACCTCATCGGTCCACAGAACTTTATTCCAAAATGCATCAGGCTTGTCTATATGTTCATTTGCAAACTTCAAATGCTGATTTTTGTGGTGAGGACGTAGAAGAGGTTTTCTTCTGATGACTCTTCCATGAAGACCATATTTGTACAAGTATCTCTTTATAGTGGAATAGTGTACCACAACTCCAGTGTCTGCCAGATCTTCCTGGAGGGATCGTGCAGTCAAATGTGGATTTTGACTTGCTTTTCTCACAATCCTGCGAGCTGTTCTGTCTGATATTTTTCTTGGTCTTCCAGATCTTGCTTTAACTTCCACTATTCCTGATGACTGCCATTTCTTAATTACATTCCGAACAGATGATATGGGCATCTGATAACGCTTTGCTATCTTCTTATAGCCTTCTCCTGCTTTGTGAGCGTCAACTATTCTCAGTTTCAGTGTTCTACACAACTGCTTAGAGGAACCCATGGTGCTGATTGTTGGAGCAAGGTCAGATGAGTCTGGGCTTTTAAAACCTTTGAGATTGACATCACCTGGTCTTTCCAGACGATGATTGAGAACAATCCATGACACTGCCAGGTCTCAGCTGTCCAAAGGGGGCAGTACGAGGTATTAACTCTGCTGGGTGCCCAAACTTTTGCAGACGCCATTTTTTGTTTTCTGTTCTTTTGAAAGTGTAAATGATGGAAGTAAAATCAAACTTTTTTTGACATGTTATAAGAATGTCTAATCTGTAATTTGATGCCTTTTGGAGATTTTTCCATCTTTCCTTAGCTTCTTTTTGCACATTAAAATGAATTTTTGCCTGGGGTGCCCAAACTTTCAATCCCCACTGTATATTTGCTTAGTATATATGTAGTATAAGTGCAATGTGTATATTTGTAATATAATTGTAACGTATAGTATATTTGTAATGTAATCATAGTGTAGCATATTTGTAGTGTAAGTGCAATGTAGTATGCTCTTAGTGTAAGTGTAATGTAGTATATCTGTAATGAAATTGTAGTGAAAGTCTAGAATATTTGTAGTGTAAGTGTAATGTAAGTGTACAGTAAGCCCTCGGGCTGGGACTGCAACTGGAAGTGCTTCAACAAAATACATCAGTAATTGTAATGTAAGTGTAGTGTAGTATAATTTTAATGTAAGTACAATGTATAGTAAGTGTAATGTACTATATATTTATAATGCAAGTATAGTGTAAGTGTAGTATATTTGTAATGTAACAGTAATATATGTGTAGTGTAAGTGTAATGTACTGTAGTATACATGTAATTGTAGTGTAAGTATGTGAAAGGGTGTAGCCTACTACAGTATATATTTATAATATAATTATAGTGTAGTGTAGCATATTTGGAATGTATGTGTAGTATATTTGCAAGTGTAACACAAGTGTAGTGTATTTTTAATGCAATTGTAGAGTAATATTTGTCTAGTACAGAGCTGGCCAAACCAGTCCTCGAGATCTACCAACAGTTCACATTTTCCAGACCACCTAGCTGGTGCACAGGTGTAGTCATTACTAATTAAGATGTGCTGCATTCATTCCTAACTGACAATTCTACAGATCTCCAGGAGGCCTAGAAAACATGAACTGTTGGTAGATCTCGAGGACCGGTTTGGCCAGCCCTGGTCTAGTATATTTGTACTATGGGGGTCATTCTGAGTTGTTAGCTCGTTGCCGATTTTCGCTATATTGCGATTAGTCGCTTACTGCGCATGCGCAAGGTTCGCAGAGCGCATGCGCTTAGTTATTTTACACAAAAGTTAGGTATTTTACTCACGGCATAACAAGGTTTTTTCATCGTTCTGGTGATCGTACTGTGATTGACAGGAAGTGGGTGTTTCTGGGCGGAAACTTGCCGTTTTCTGTGCGTGTGCGAAAAAATGCTGGCGTTTCTGGGAAAAACGCGGGAGTGTCTGAAGAAATGGGGGAGTGTCTGGACGAACGCTGGGTGTGTTTGTGATGTCAAACCAGGAACGAAACTGACTGAACTGATCGCAATGCCTGAGTAAGTCTCGAGCTACTCAGAAACTGCTAAGAAATTTCTATTCGCAATTCTGCTAATCTTTCGTTCGCAATTCTGCTATGCTAAGATACACTCCCAGAGGGCGGCGGCTTAGCGTGTGCAATGCTGCTAAAAGCAGCTAGCGAGCGAACAACTCGGAATGAGGGCCTATAAGTGCATTGTAGTATATTTGTAATACAAGTGTAGTGTAGTATATTTGTAGTGTACAGGTAGTGTAGTGTATTTTTGTAGTGTAAGTACGCTGTATATTTGTAGTGTAAGTGTAATGCACTATGTTTATAATTTAAGTAATTTTTGTGTAATGTACTATATATTTGTAACATAAGTTTAGTGTAAGTGTAGTATATTTGTAATGTAAGAGTAATATATGTGTAATGTAAGTGTAATGTACTGTACTGTAGTATAAATGTAATTGTAGGGTAAGTGTAGTGTAACATATTTGCAGTGTAAGTGCAAAATATATACATGTTACATAGTTGGTGAGGTTGAAAAAAACAAAATGTCCATCGAGTTCAACCTGTATTATAAAATTATGGCCCTCATTCCGAGTTGATCGCTCGGTATTTTTCATCGCATCGCAGTGAAATTCCGCTTAGTACGCATGCGCAATATTCGCACTGCGACTGCGCCAAGTAATTTTACAATGGAGATAGTATTTTACTCACGGCTTTTTCATCGCTCCGGCGATCGTAATGTGATTGACAGGAAATGGGTGTTACTGGGCGGAAACAGGCCGTTTTATGGGCGTGTGGGAAAAAACGCTACCGTTTCCGGAAAAAACGCAGGAGTGGCCGGGGAAACGGGGGAGTGTCTGGGCGAACGCTGGGTGTGTTTGTGACGTCAAAACAGGAACGACAAGCACTGAACTGATCGCACAGGCAGAGTAAGTCTGAAGCTACTCTGAAACTGCTAAGTAGTTAGTAATCGCAATATTGCGAATACATCGGTCGCAATTTTAAGAAGCTAAGATTCACTCCCAGTAGGCGGCGGCTTAGCGTGTGTAACTCTGCTAAAATCGCCTTGCGAGCGATCAACTCGGAATGAGGGCCTATATTTCATTTAGATGCTCTAACCTTGGATTTTTCTGTCAGTTAGGAATTTATCTAATCCATTTTTAAATGTATTTAGTGAGTCCACCATTACTACCTCCTCTGGTAGAGAATTCCAAAACCTTACTGCTCTTACTGTGAAGAACCATTTCCTCCATGTGTGTGAAATGTTTTTTCTTCTAAACTCAGGGGGTGTCCTCGTGTCCTGTCTCGTTTTTTTTTATAAACAGATCGTCTGATAAGTCCTTGTATTGTCCCTTAATGCATTTACAAATATTAATGTCCACTCTCAGCAGTCTCTTTTCCAGTGTAAACATATCTAACCTTGTCTTTCCTCATAATTCAGTGCCTCTAACCTCTTAGCCAGTTTGATGGCTCGCCTCTGAACCTTTTCTAGTTCCAAGATATCTTTTTTATTGTGCGGTGACCAGAACTTTACACAATATTCCAGGTGCGGCCGCACCAATGATTTATACAGTGGCAGGATTACACTCTCATCCCTTGTCTCCATTCCCTGTTTTATGCATGCTAACACCTTATTTGCTTTTGTTGCTGCATTTTAACCATGCATACTGCTACTAAGTCTATTATCGATGAGCACACCCAAATCCTTTTCAACTACTGTTATCCCTACATTTTCACCATTTAATTTATAGGTTGCATGGTTGCTCTTAGTCCCAAGACATTTTTCTATATTGAACCTCATTCTCCATTTATCTACCCAGACCTCCACTCTGGATAAATCATTCCGTAGAGACTCAATATTCTTGCTTGTCTGAATTAATTACTCGACACAGTTTAGTATCGTCTGCGAAAATTTACACTTGCTTTCTAGGCCCACTCCTAGGTCATTAAAGAATATGTTAAACAGCTATGGCCCGAGTACTAAACCCTGCGGTATTCCACTGAGCACTGAGGCCCATTCAGAGATCATCCCATTAATCACCACTCGTTGTTCCCTGTTGTACAGCCAATTACTTACTTAAGTACAAATAGTGTTTCCCCACCCCAAGCTCTCTCAATTTGAAAATTAGTCTCTTACGTGGCACTGTGTCTAAGGCCTTAGCAAAGTCCAGAAAGAACACATCCACTGCCTTACCCTGATCAATATTTTCGCTCACTTTCTCGAAGAAGCTTATTAAGTTAGTTTGACCTGACCTGTCCTTCACAAAACCATGTTGGTTCCTATTAATAACCTTGGAGGTATACAAGCACTGTAGTATACTATCCCTTAATATACCTTCCAGTATTTTCCCCACTATACTGTCAAAGTTACCTGTCTATAGTTGCTGGGATGAGTTTAATTCCCTTTTTAACTATTGGGACTACCTATGCTGTATGCCAGTCCTTCGGTTTCATTCCTGATGTAATTGTTTCACTGAAAATCAAATATAGGGGCCTCGTTAGCTCTGAGTTAAGTTCCATAAGAGTCCTACGGTGTAGTCCATCTGGCCCAGGAGATTGATTTATTTTAATTTTACTTAGTCTCTCCCAGACTACTTCCTCTTTTAACCAAGTACTTAGCAATGGGTCATTTTTATTGCTAATGTTGTGCACTTCTCCTGTTAACTGGTTCTCTCCAGTAAATACGGATGAAAAGAATTTATTCAATAAATCTGCTTTTTCCCTATCATCATTAATCAAGACATCCAACTTGCCCTTTAGTGGTACAATATTTTCCTTTTTTAACATTTTACCGTTCATATACTTAAAGAACTTTTTGGAGGTTGTATTACTCTCCTTTGTGATTTGTTTTTCGTTTTCTATATTTTCTGCTCCGATTTCTTTTTTGCATTTTTTGTTACATTCCCTGTACAACTGGAATGATTCCGCCCTCCCGTCAGACTTAAATGCTTTGAAAGCTTACCTCTTTTTATCCATTTGTTCCTTGACCTTCTTATTAAGTCACATCGGTTTGAATTTACTACTCCTGTTTTTGTTAACTTTGGGAATGAACAAATGAGTGTACTTATTGAGCTCAGTTGTAAAAATATCCCACATTTCAGCCGTATTCTTACCATGAAACACAATTTCCTAATTGATGTCCTTCATTGCTTATTTCAGCAAGTTGAAATTAGCTTTTTTAAAGTTAAAAGTCTTAGTTAGGGGGACGTGGCTTGGCTGGCTAGCAGGGAGCATGCTACTTACTGGAACTGCAGCTTTGGTAGCTTTAATTTCCAGCTGCCAGGGGTCTGTCAGCAAGACCCATAAACCCCTGACACAGGGTGCAACGCCGCCAGTACCGGAGGCTTGGTTGTGGAGCTGGGGGTCGGTCCGTGCGGCCCTGTGGGTTGCGGCCTTCCTCACTGCTTGCAGCCGGGGTCTTGAGGTGCTGGCGGGCCCGGACCGGAAGTCAGACGGAAGTCGTGGTCGGGGCTGGTCAGCCCCTGTCTGCCAGGGACTCGGCACTGCCTGCCGCGGCTCCCCTTTCGGCCATCTCATAGGTGGTGTGCGGCAGCTGGACATCCCCCTCCACTGAGCCCTGCGGTGTGTGCCCTATCACTCCTCTTACCTTGCTGAGGAGGTGGACGGCCGGAGCTCCCCATGGCGGCCCCCCTGCTGCTGGTCTCTCCTCTACTGCTCTGCTGATCCCCCTCCTGCTGGGGCCTGCTCTGCTGTCCTACTGACCCCCTGCTGCTGGGGCCTGCTCCTTGAGGATTGATGGGGGCTCTCTTCTTCTGCTCCAGGCTGCTGACTACTGGAGCTCCCTAGGCTGTGAGTAGCTCCCTCTGCCCTGTGTCAGCTGAGGCTGACTTTTCTCTATGTGCTGCTGCCTTCACACTGATCACCTCCATACACAATATCCTTTAGCACATATATTTCCAGGTGTTTTTACACGGGATTTTCTGGGACTTTTGCTGGGAATTATTCATCCATTTTGCATTAGCTGGAACTCTGATCAACTTCAGTATCCCGGACGTCTCTCCCCGTGATCGTTGTTTCGCCCGTCCTTTTCTGATGGCCAGAGGCAAGAAAAATCAACAGGGAAAGTCCGCCCGGTCTACACGTAGTAATACTTCCCAATCGAATCTCCAGTCCTTCTTATCTCTACCGCCAGTCGCTGACCCTTCTCCTGCTACGCCTGATAATTCTACAGTTCCGTCCACAATGGCCCATTCTCCCCCGTCTGGTGATCTACAAGCTCAAATGTCCCAACTACGAGGTGAGATTGGAGAAATTTTGACGCACGTTCGCTCCCTTCCTTCTAAATAAGACATGCAAGCTCTTGAATGCCGCCTACAGGACTCCTTTCAGACCCAGATCTCATCGGTGCAATCTGATATAAAGCATCTGGGAGCTAGGATTGTCTCTCTCGAGGAAGAGAAGGATTCAGTGGAGGACCAACTACTTCATCTCCGTGACGTGGTCTCCCAGCAGGGGTTGGACATGAGACTGATGCAGAATAAATTAAATGACCTGGACAACAGAGGCCGTCAGAACAATATTCGAGTCCGGGGCCTCCCTGAAGCGGTCCCTTCATCCGGCCTTATGGATGCTCTTAAAATATTTGGAGAAATCCTCAGCTTTGACACAGAAAATTCTATTGAATTCGACCGGGCGCACAGAGCCCTCAGACCAAAAGGGCCTGCTTACGACCGCCCAAGAGACGTCATTTGTAAACTCCACTATTTCTCACAGAAAGAGGAGATTCTTTGCAAGGTGCGTGATTTGGAGGGAGTCGATGTCAATGGTACCCGGATCCAAATTTTCCAAAGATCTCTACTGGCGTACGCTCCAACAGCGGAGGTTGTTGAAGCCTTTGACAGAAGCTTTGCGCAAATGTGATCTGAAGTACAGATGGGGTTTCCCTTTCTCCCTACAAGTGTCCCATGCTGATAAGATCTTCTCTCTCCAATCTCCAGCGGATTTGCCCAGCCTTTGCTCTGCTTTAGGCCTAGATGATATTTTCCTCCCTGATTGGCAAGCTTTTGTCCTCCCTACAGTGACCCCAGCTAACCCGGCCAGGAGGGAGAGGTGGCATCAGGTCCAGCATCCTAAACCAAAATCCAAGGACGGAGTCCCTCTCCAAACGTTGGACGCCACCTGACTGGAATATGGCGATGTACTTCTCTAGGATTAGATCTCGTCAGTCTCTCCTATTGGGTTTGAGGACTGATCCCCGTGAGGCTTACCTGATTGTTTTATTATATGTTCTGTATATTACATACCTCACGACTTATGATCTATATTGTCATATCTCCATGTTTTTGGATATCATTACCATGTTATAGCCGTTTAGAGTTAGTTTGCCTTCACACCTAGAGCATTGTTATTGCTTGTTTCTTTCCATGCCTAAAGCTCCCACTCTGACCTCATTTCTTGTCTTCCTCTGTGCCCCAATGTTTCACTTTTTCACTCTTTATCCTGAAAAGACCTATATTGATATTGTTATTGTTTTAGTTCTATATCAACAACACCGGTTGTCTTAGTTTATTACATTATATTTGAAATGTTTATCCTATCGGATGACGGGGCCGCGGCCCCTAGTACACCCCCTACCGCCATGGTTTTCCTGATACAGAGGCACCCTTAAGGTCCCTTTCTTGTCCGGATGCGGTATTCTACTGTTCACCTTACTTTGTTGTGCTGCTTGTTTTCTCTTTTGTTCCCAGATGTTTTTATTTTCTCTCTTCTCTTCTTGTTTTCCTCCTTCTCTTTTTCCTCTCTTCACCCGAACCGAGGTGTACATTTGTTGGTATTTTTTCCCTACCTCTACATGTGTCTTAGGTTACTTTCCGTAAACGCTAGGGGTCTTAATGTCCCTGAGAAGAGGGTGGGAGCTCTTCATTCATTTCATGCTGAGAAGGCTGATGTAGTCCTCGCTCAGGAGACTCACTTTCGACACTCCCCCTTTGCTCCCCAGCTTAGGAACAGGTTCTTCCCTACTTTGTATTATTGTAATTATTCCCAATCGAAATCTAAAGGAGTGGCCATCCTTTTTGCCAAACACATACCCCTTACCAATGTTACGGTACACCGGTTGGAGGAGGGGAGATGCCTTTTACTTATATGCTCGATTTTTACGATTGTTAATGTCTTTGCTCCCAACCAAGGCCAACCAGCCTTTCCAGAAAATATTCTGGACAGGGTTGATTCGCTCAAACAGGGGATCCTGATAGTGGGTGGGGATCTTAACTGTGCTCTCGATCACAATCTGGATACTTCCTCGAAGTCCCTGGTGGTTCCTCACCGTTTATCTAGGAGGGTGAAGCGCTTGCTCCACATTCACCAGCCGTCTGACACTTGGCGTATACTTCACCCTTCGGATCGAGATTTTACTTACTACTCGACTCCTCACTGCTCCTATTCTAGGCTAGATTATATCCTGCTTGACCATAGACACCTTCCCTTGGTCTGCGCTGCTTCCATTGGCCAGATGACATGGTCAGACCACGCCCTGGGTAGCCTTGACCTTTCCATAGGACCCCCTCTCTCCCAGCGTCATCCTTGGCGTTTTAACGATTCACTACTGCACGACCCACATTGTAAAGCCCAACTTGAGGATACCATTGATATGTATATTGAATGCAAAGTCTCTCCTGAGGTCTATGATTTTACAATTTGGGAGGCTCATAAATGTGTGCTACGGGGAAAATGCATCCAACTGGGCTCCTATTTAAGAATACAACGCTTATGCCAAATCGAGGGACTTTTACGGCGGATTGAATTACTAGAAACTGCTCATAAGGCCTCTCTCCCCTGACACTTATGTTGAGTTGGTTGCAGTCCGTTCGTCCCTAAATAAATTACTCTTGGATAAAGGTACATTTTCCTTTTGGAAATGTCGTAATCGGTATTACCGCTGGGGCAACAAACCGGCCAAAATGTTTGCCAGGGCTTTACGTTCCCAGAGAGCGCTCTCGTTTATCCCCTCCATAAGAGACGCACAAGGTCATCTTTTCTATGATACGGATACAATTGCAGAGACATTTTGTTTTTATTACTCTTCCCTATATAATCTACCCTCTCCCGAATCCTATCCTGCGGCAGGCGACAGGTCCTGTGCCGTGGACACTTATCTTATGAAGATTGGTTTCCCTAAACTCGCCGGGGAGGCCACTGAGGACCTAGAAAAGGCTTTTACTCTCCAAGAGCTTGATGATGCCATTAAATCCACCCCGTCTGGAAAGAGTCCTGGCCCTGACGGCTTCACCATCACTTACTATAAAGCTTTTAAAGATAAATGAACTCCTCTTCTTCTGGAAGCGTGCTGCACAGTCTCAGATACTAACCCTTTCTCTAGGCAATCCCTCGAGGTAAGGATCCCTCCCTGTGTCCCAGCTGTCGGCCTATATCCCTTCTCAATGTCGATGTTAAACTCTTCGCCAAGCTTCTTGCAAATAGGCTCAAATCCCTTCTACCCTCCCTTATTCACAATGACCAAGTGGGGTTTGTCCCAGGTCGAGAGGCGTAGGATAATACCTCTAAGATCATAGCTCTTATTCATCACATTTCTTCGACAAGCTCTCTGGTGATTCTACTGTCCACTGACGCAGAAAAAGCTTTCGATACAATTGACTGTGGTTTCATGGGTGGGCTGCTGAGACACATGAGATTGGGTCAGAGCTGCCTACACCGTATCCTGGCCCTCTATGCCTATCCTTCGGCTAGAATCATGTTTTATGGTTCCCTGTCAGGTTTGTTCAATATTAACAATGGGACCAGGCAGGTGGGGTTGTGAGGTTTCGATATTAATTTTGCCCCACTACTAACTAGACTACGTGCTGACCTTCAGTCCTGGAATTCAAGATCATTCTCCTGGATTGGTAGGCTGGGTATTCTTAAGATGAACGCTCTCCCAAAAATTCGATATCTATTGCAGACTCTACCGATTAAAATCCCTTCCAAATGGTTCCGTGACATCCACTTGTTATTTAGAGAATTTGTCTGGGGCGGTAAGAGACCCTGCTTGACATTTAACATAATGGTCAGGCAGAAGGATAGAGGTGGCTTACGCCTGCCCGATATTCAAGGATACCACCGAGCCTGTCATTTACAAAGAATCCTGCTGTGGTCCAGAGCTGAGCCATCGAAACAATGGGTACAGATAGAGAACCATGTACTCTCGATGCCTCTCCGTGGTTACATACCCTTCCTACCACTCCCCACCCCACTGTAGGACCCATTTTAGCCTGTTGGAAAGCTATTAGAAAATCCCCTTCGGTCTCCTCTTTGGCCTCTTCCTACTTGTCCCTTTTATTTAATGACCGATTTCCTCCCGGCACTGACATGCGGACCTTCCAAACTTGGTTCGACTTGGGACTTTGTAGGGTCAGACAGCTGGTGAATGGGGGGATGGATAGTCTCTTTCTCGGATTTACGGGAGAAATGGAACTTACTGTCTAGTGACTTTTGGCGTTATTTACAAGTACAACATTTCTTAGTATCTCAGGGTTTTCCTAGGAAGCAATTCTTAGCCCTTACACCATTCGAACATCTCTGCGATAGCCCGTCCCCTCCGTCCCACTATATTTCCTTGATATACAACCTTTTACTGGCGGACTCCAGCCCAACTCTCCTCCAATTCACTAAGACAAATATTTACATTAGCCCATGCTTGCTCTCCCAGTACATTAGTGGTGGAGACTCAATATAAATTGATTTCTCGGTGGTATAGATGTCCTGACACCCTTTTTAAGATGGGTTTTGGAGTCCCTAATACAAGTTGGCGCTGTTCTAATGGACCAGGAAACCCGCTCCATATCTGGTGGTTGTGCCCCTTACTCCAATCCTACTGGAAGGAGGTACTTTCACTCTCTGCCGAAATAGCGGGAGAGAAAGTGCCTACTGATCCCCTGTTTTGGTTGTTTCATTACTCATCTAAATCAGTCTCGAGTTATAAACATTCCTTACTGTGTCATCTCAACAATGCTGCTAAGTCAGTGATTCCTGTCCGTTGGCGATCTTCCTCTCCTCCAACAGTTAGGGATTGGTTGAATAGAGTAGATTTCTATATGGATTTAGATGATATAATGATATCTGATGATAGGGGTTATTTATCCTTCAGAGACACATGGGTTAGATGGTTAAATTTTAAAGACTCTCCAACATTCAGGAACATCCTAGCCTCCAGTTTTTCTGCTTCCTCTTCTCCACCTGAATATGTCGCTTCCTGTAGTGTTATAGGCAATGATCTTTCGCTTTGGATCGGGTGATTCTTATTCTCTTCCTCTTTCTTCTTCTTTTCCTTTTTTCCATATATCTTTTCTCCTCTTCTTCCCTTTTCCTTTTTGATTTATGCTTACAGTATTAACATGACATGTCTGAATATCGATCTGCTCCTTACCATATTTTTGAATTTTTATAGTATGTTGTTTGACTGCTTTTCTGTTATTCGTTATGGTCTATAGGAGCTGCTCATTATATTTGTTTACGTGATGGCTGTTTTGATATTGTCATTGTCTTTTGCTGTTTTTCAATAAACATATTTTGCACTAAAAGTCTTAGTTGGACCCTTATAGTGTTGTTTTTGGAAACTGATATCAAATTTGATCATATTATGATTGCTATTTCCCAAGGTCTCCCCTACTTTAGCATTTGATATTATCTCCATATTATTAGTTAGTACTAGGTCCAGTATTGTTCAATGTCTAGTTGGTTCCTCAATTACCTGGGAATAGTAATAATCTTTTAGCATGTTTAAGAACCTGTTTCTCCTAGCTGTATTTACTGTTTCGATGTTCCAATTTATGTCCGGGTAATTAAAGTCCCCTATGATAATGATCTCCCCCCTTCCTGCAGCTTTTTCGATTTGCTGCAAGAGATGTAATTCTTCAGACAGACTAATATTTGGCGGTTTGTAGCATGTCCCTCTTAAAAGCTTTTTTGTATCTTTACCTCCACTTGAATATATTTGTAATGTACTGTAAGTGTAGCATAAGTGCAATGTAGTATATTTGTAATGTACTTGGAGTTTAAGTGTAGTGTACTATATATTTATAATGTACTGTAATTATAGTGTAGTATATTTGTAATGTAAGTGTAGTGTAATGACTGTAGTATAATTGTAATATAAATGTAGTGTAACTTATTTGTAGTGTAGGTGCAATATATATCTGTAGTGTAAGCGATATATAACTGTAGTATCTTTGGAAAGTGTAAGTGTGGTATATCTGTAATGTAGGTGTAGTGTATTTGTAATGTACCGTAAATGTAGTATTGCACATTTGTCATGGAAGCATAGAATTTGATAGCAGAGAAGAACCTCCTGGCCCATCTAATCTGCCCTTTTTCATTTCTCCATTTGTTATCTTCAACCCTTTTTGTTCCTAAGGTCTGTAAGGATATTGCTCTACTGTCTTATAGGCCCTACACACTGGCCGATTTTCTGAAAGATATGAACGATCTCGTTCATAAATGAACGAGAACTCGTTCATATCTTTCAGTGTGGAGACTCCAGCGATGAACGATGCGCGGCCCCGCGCTCGTTCATCGCTGGTCTCCCGTCGGCTGTGCATGCAGGCCAATATGGACGATCTCGTCCATATTTGCCTGCACTTCAATGCAGCCGCGTGACGGGGGGAGTGAAGAAACTTCACTCCCCCCGTCACTGCCCCCCCGCCGCAGGGTCGCTCGTCGGCCGTGTCGGGCACCTCGGCGGCGCATCGAGATATGTGTAGGGCCCATTAGCCTCCACCACCTCTGATCGGCGGCTATTACACTTACCCAGTACCCTTTCTGTTAAGTCATTTTTCCTCAAATTTTCTCTGAACCTACCTCTCTCCAGTTTCAGTGCAGGTCCTTGTGTGCTAGTACTTCTATTCCTTGGAAGAGTGTCACCCTCCTGTACCTTGTTAAAACCCTTGATATATTTGAAAGTTTCTATCATATCCCCTCGTTCCCTTCTCTGCTCCGAACTATACATATGTAAGTGTAGTATATGTGTAATCAGGGGTGTATCTTCCTATTGGCCAGGATGGCACTCGCCAGGGGCGCCAGCCGAGTAGGGGCGCCATTCAGAGGTGCTACCCGCGGGCAGTAGGTAGATTCACTTTTAGAGGCAGCAGCAATCCCTCCAACCCTGTGTAGTTCCTCACCAGCAGGGATGGTCAGCTGGGGAGGTGTAGTTTATGTAGAGTTTCTTGTCTGTATTGTGGTGCGGTGCTGGACCCCGGCGCCAATTACAGTGGCTGATGCTGCTGCATTCTTTGATCATTAATGGCCATCCCTGCTGTTGAGGAACTACACGGGGTGGGGCATACTTGCCTACCCTCCCGGAATGGCCAGGAGGCTCCTGAAAATCGGGTGACCCTCCCGGCCCCCCGGAAAGGTGGGCAAGCCTCCCGCTTTCCCCCTCGGCCGTCCGCAGCAGAGAACAAGCGGGCGGCCCGAGGGGGTCCGATGACGCGATTCTCGCTGAATCGCGTCATCGTAGCTCCGCCCCCCGCTATGCAGCGGCTCGTTTCTCGGCACAGCACAGCGGGGGGGGCGGAGTCACAATGACGCGACCCTGATGTTACGCCCCCGGACCGCCCTTCCTGCTGCCAGCCACGCCCCTGGACCGCCTATCCTGTGCCGGCCACGCCCCCCATACACCTACAACGCTGCCTCCTCCCGGAGGAGGAGGCAGCAAAGTAGGTAACTATGGGGTGGGGGGATAGCTGTTGCCTCTAAAAGTGAATCTACCTAAAAGTGCTGCCTTTAATAATAAAATCAACATGGGGGCATATATGCCCCTGGCACTATGGGGGCATATATGTCTCTGGCACTGTGGGGGCATTTGAGTGTCCGGCACTGTGGGGGAATTTGTGTGTCTGGCACTGTAGGGGCATATGAGTGTCTGGCTCAGTGGGGGCATGTGTATCTGGGACTGTGGGGGCATATGTGTATCTGGCACTATACTCGGAGGCATTATGTGTATCTGGCACTGCACTACTGGGGTCATTATGTGTAACTGGCACTATACTGGGGGACATTATGTGCATCTGACACTATACTGGGGACATTATGTGTAATGAGAACTACTGTGGGTATTGTGTGTAAGGTTGCTAATTGTGTGTGTGCGCATGTGTAGGGGGTGTGATTATATATTTATAGTTTGATATAATATAAAATTGTGAGGCCATGCCCACTTTCCCAGGAGCGTGCACACCTTCCCATATATATATATATGGGCACTACTGTGTGGCATAATGTGTATAAGGGGTACTACTGTGTAGCATAACGTGAATAATGCACATTACTGTGCTGTGTAATGTGAGTAAGGCACACTACTGTGGTGTAATTTGAATTGGGGTACTATTGAGTGGCCACACCCCTTTTTTGGCACACGTGCCTTCCCTATTTCAAATATGGGGGGGGCACCAGTCCTTTACTTTGCCAGGGGCGCTCGGACACCTAAATACACCCCTGTGTGTAATGTACTGTAACTGCAATGTACTGTCGTGTAATATAATTGTAGTGTAGTGTAGTATAGTATACTTGTTATGCAAGTGTAGTGTATTTGTAATGCAAGTGTAGAGTACTATATTTGTAATGTAAGTGTAGTGCATTTGAAATGCAAGTGTAGTGTAATGAAGTGGAGTATATTTGTAATGTACAGTAAGTGTAGTGTAAGTGCAATGTAGTATATTTGTAGTGTAAGTGCAATGTTGTATATTTAATGTCATTGTAGTGTAGTATATTTGTAGCATAAGTGTATTTGTAATGCAAGTGTACAGTAATACATTTGTAGTGTAAGTAGAGTATATTTGTAATTTAATTGTAGTGTAAGTGTAATGTAGTATATTTGTAGTGTAAGTGTACAGAAAGCACCCAGGATGGGACCAAAACTGGAAGTGCTTGTACTATAAGTGTAGTGTAATATATTTGTAATGTAAATGCAATGTAGTGTATGTGTTTTGTAAATGTAGTGTAAGTGCAATGTAAGTGTAATATACTGTAGTATATACTGTAATTGTAGTGTTAGAGGCGGAACTCCGGAGTCTTTTGCCGCTGGGCTCTACACCTTCATTGTCCCCTACCCCCATTGCGTGTAAAGGCCCCCCTGGAGCAGAGCACTGATCACCATCAGCGGTGCTCCTACTCCCTGAGTTGGACTAAATGGTGTGTGACCTGCCCTGAGTGATGAGCAGTCACAGTGCGGGCGGTGCAGAATGAGGACGGTATTTACTGTACTGTTTAAACTGTCAGCCGCGGCTCTGCACACTGTGGCGGGAGAAATGGGGGAGCGAAGTGGCCGCTGCAATGCTCCATTGGCACGGGGAGGGGGGAGAGAAGTCAGCCGCTGCAGTGTTACATTGGCGGGGGGAGAGAATTCAGCCGCTGCAGTGCTCCGTTGGTGGGGTCACTGTCACAGTGTTCTGCTGGGGGAGGTGCTGTCATTGTGTTCTGCAAGGCAGTGGATAATGCTGCTGTCACTGTTCTGGAGGGGAGCGGGTCAGGGGAGAGCTGCGGTTGTGAACTGTGTATATATATATATATATATATATATATATATATATATATATATACATACATACACACACACACACACACCAGCAAATAGAAAACCACAGCACTCGCCACCCCAGAAGCGGGGTGCAGTATCCACACTCGCCACTAATAGGGTGGGGTGCATGTAGCCCATGGCCACCTACTCAAAAATATAGAAACAAAAAGTTCAGCACTCACCAGAATGAGCTCACTTATCCTCACAACATCAATGGATAAATGATGGGGGTTTAGTTAGTGAATTGGCCAATGCACGGAAGTCTGCATACCGCTCCAAGGTACCCCACCTTCATGCAGGTCCTACACTATCACAAAATCATAAAAATTAAAACCTGGCAACTGTATCACATAATATAACTGCAAATATGCCCATTTATACATTGATGTTGTGAGGATAAGTGAGCTCATTTTGGTGAGTGCTGAACTTTGTGCTTCTATATATATATATATATATATATATATATATATTAGTAGAATGGTGGCACTCTGGTCCCAAATATAGAAAACTTTCACCTCTGCGTTTCTTCCCGCCCTTGTAGCTAGAAGCGCAGAGCAACATGCTGGTGAAGGTTTACTATATTTGGGACCAGAGTGCCGTCATTCTCACTACAACTACATAATAAAGAAGCAATTCTGGCATTGGTGGAAGGCACGTGGCAAGGAGTCAGGAGACCACTGGAGGGCTGGGACTGTTTTGCGGAGTGTGCAATATATATATATATATATATATATATATATATATATATAATATATTGCACATGCTGCAGCATCCAAAAAGTTGCAGGAGGCCACAGGCTAATACATATACTTTCCGGAAGCACTGTGTGTCATTGACAATGCGCTCCATCAATGACATTTCTAGTCGGCTGAACATGTTAGTCAATCTGTTTATATCGTTAGCAGGGCCATGCTGCTAAATGGAGCACCAGCCGCCGCTAACGAGATGTCACTGTCAGCATCAAATAGTGTGTATGCACTAGCCAATGCCGGGTCCCAGAGTGAGCGAAGTCGGGCTGGGTGTACATCACATAGTGTGTACCCAGCCTTAGTGCAATGTAGTATACTTGTAGTGTAGTGTATTTGAAGTGTAAGTGTAGTGCTACATATTTGTAATGTAAGTATAATATATGTGTAGTATGTGTGTAGTGTAAGTGTAATGTACTGCAGCATAAATGTAATTGTAGTTTAAGTGTAGTTTAACATATTTGTAGTACAATGTATATGTGTAATGTAAGTGTTTGCAGTGCAATGTAGAATATTTGTAATGCAATTATAGAATATTTCTCATACGTCCTAGAGGATACTGGGGTCCACTTCAGTACCATGGGGTATAGACTGTTCCGCAGGAGCCATGGGCACTTTAAGACTTTTCAAGGGTGTGAACTGGCTCCTCCCTCTATGCCCCTCCCCAGACCTCAGTTTTAGAAATGTGCCCAGGCAGACTGGATGCACTCCAGAGGAGCTCTACTGAGTTTCTCTGAAAAGACTTATGTTAGGTTTTTTATTTTCAGGGTGTTCTGCTGGCATCAGAATCCCTGCTTCGTGGGGGCAGAAGTAGGAACCAACTTCCTAAAGAGTTTCATGGCTCTGCTTCTGGCTGACAGGACACCATTAGCTCCTGAAGGGAACTGAACGCTAGCCGTGCCTAGATGCCCACTCCCACAGCACGCCGTCACCCCCCTCACAGAGCCAGAAGTCAGAAGACAGGTGAGTGTTAGAAGAGAGATCTTCAATCAATCAATCAAGGTGACGGCTAAAGGTACCGCGCGGCTGGCGGGAGCGCAGCGCGCCATGTTGCCCACACATACACAGGCACTGCAGGCTGCAGGGGGGGGGGGGGGGCGCCCTGGGCAGCATGAAACCTATTGAAACTGGCATAAATAAGGGGCATAAGTTGCTGAGGCACAGTCCTACCCCCGCCAGTATAAAAAATGACCTCATAAAAGCTGAGGAGAAACACACCATTGAAGAGTGGAGCTTCCTCCTCAGTAAGCCAGCACACTGCTCAGCGCCATTTTCTCTCCTTCCAGGCTGCAGAGAAGAACGTTGGTCCTCCTCCACTGCTGAACAAGTATCAGGGTGCAAAACAGGGGGGCCACAGTGAAATTGGTGCTTTATAATTGTGTGATTAACATTATAAAAGCGCTGCATGTCAGTGGACATTTTGTGTTCACAGACATTGTGTTACTGGCACTGGGTTGTGAAATGGCAAATCCTATCTGTGTCCCTCTGACAGATTTTACTGTGGGTCTGTCCCCTATAATTCCCGGAGTGTCTGTGGTGTGGTTGTGCACGTGTGTGACATGTCTGGGGCAGGGAACTCTTCCTCTGTAGGAGACATGTTAGGGAGACAGAGGTGTAATATGACTCCAAGAGCCTGACTGGGTGAAAGGTTACATGATAGTGTGAATCATATCAGTAAGAGGTTGGACTGAATCTCATGCAGAAAACTGAAAATAATCTGTTGAAGATGTGATTTTTAATAGTTCTGCCTTTCATCCACAGGGACCCCTCTGGGTCACATACAAATTTGTACAAGTAGTACAAACTGATACCGACACAGACTCTGATTCCTGTGTCGACACTAGTGATTCCAGGGGAATAGGTCCTAAGTTAGCAAAAAGCATTCAAAACATGTTCTAGCTATAAAGGAGGTGTAAGAAATTACGAAGCCCCCTCTTTTACCACAAAGAGATGGTTTACTTTAGTAAAGAAGTAATGTAATTTTCCCTCCACCTCAGGAGTTGAACAGTCTCTTGGAGGGAGTCTGATTTAAACAGAAAAGAAAATTTCAGATTCCCAAAAGGAATTCAGGCAGCTTACCTTTTTCCAAAAGGTGGGAGTAACCCCGCATTTTAGACAGGGCCCTGTCATAAAAGAGAAAAGGTGTTTCTCTTTGCGCCTGGAATGGCTTCACTTAACGAGCCGACAGACCGCAAGTGAGTGAGGTGATCTATTGAGGTGGCCAATGGGACACTACTCAGGCATACCATTGTCTGTGCGTGGGTGAGTAGTGCTATTGAGAAGTGGTCAGAAAACTTGTCATTAGACATTGACACAATAGATGGAGACGAGATACTCCTAACGTTAGGTCATATCAAAGACGCTGCTGCGTACGTACTAGAAACCATGAAATATATTGGTCTCTTGGGATCAAGAACTGCTACCATGGCAGTATCGGCTCGGAGGGTGTTGTGGATTCGCCAGTGGAATGCTGATGCAGATTCCAAAAGAAATATGGAGGCTCTCCCGAATAAAGGTGAGGACTTGTTTGGTGATGGGCTGGATGCGTTAGTCTTTGCGGCTACCGCAGGTAAGTCGACATTCTTGCCTTATGCTCCTACACCGGCGAAAAAGACACATCACTCTCACATGCAGTCCTTTCGGACCAACAAATACAAAAAGGCCAAAGGTTCCCCCTTGTTTTGCAGATAGGGGAAGGGGAAAAGGAAAGAAATCCGCAGCATCTCCCCGATCGCAGGAGAAGTCCACCCCTGCTTCTGACAAATCTGCAGCATGACGCTGGGGCTCCCTTGCGGGAGTCCGCTCAGGTGGGAGCACATCTGAAACTTTTCAGTCAAATCTGGATTCTATCTGGCCTGGACCCATGGGTCTTACAAATAGTGTCCCATGGGTACAAACTAGAGTTTCAAGATGTCCCCCCCATGCCGATTTTTCAAATCGACCTTGCCAGCTTCTCTTCCAAACAAGAGAAGAGAAGGAAAGGGCTGTACTATCGGTGCACACACTGAGGAGTGATTTAATTATCACTTCTCCTTTAAAATTTTACTTTTATTATTATTATTATCATCATAATAATGTGAAATCTCTTTATTTAAACTGCAAGTTGAGGCGAAACAGAGGTTAAAATTATTGACATAGACAAGACATTCAAAAGTGCAATGAAAGTAATAAATGTGAATAAAGATTAAAAATGTGTGTCAGCGTGTTTTGTTCTATTGTCCTAACAATATGGTATATATCCTACGTTGAGCCAGTAATCAATTTTTTTTTCAATTCATCCACGCTATATCTACCAATGTCAATCTCACTCTTTAGTGATAACCAATAATTTTATAGGAACTATATTCCTGTACATTCTCATAGGATATATTAGTGAGACATTGACAATTGGCATATGTGAATCTTGAACTCCTATGGTATAGGCGGTGTATCGGGGAGTATAGGTCTTGTTAATATTACAATAATAATTCATATATTGAGTTCAGACCAAAACACATAAATCAGTTATTGGTGCATCTGATTTAAATATAGGACGCTTTAACTGCTGTTAATTTATCATCCAGGTCATTTACAATATTCAGTAATCATACTATTGCATTGAGGGATGTTGTTATGGTGAATATAGTAGCGTAATACACCGTCCAAAAGATATATGTATATCTCTCCAATATAGGTGATGCACTAAATCAGATTCAAATGTGTAATACACCTTAGAGGATATATATCTCTCTTAATATTCAATGTCAGTACAAGTTTGATATGTGATAGGATAATTTGGTGTTCACAAGATTATTGTCCTTAGAGGGAAAGCATCCTCATTATTTTAGGACTCGTGACACCTTCTCAACTAATCACATTCAGATCCGTACATGCGAAAGTAGTTAATACAGCCCTTTCCTTCTCTTCTCTTGTTTACATGTACCATAGCTGTAGTTGGTAGCACCCCCACAAGGAATGGTAATTACCAACAAAGTATAGGGGTTCCTCATGGAACTTATGTTCCAAATTCTTATTCAATTAATTGTGTATGTGCAGATACATCTCTACAGCTTCTCTTCCAGAAAGAGAGGCAGTAACAACGGCAATTAAAAAATTATGTCAGGATCAGGTCATTGTCCTGGTACCCTTGTCACAGCAAGGAGAAGGTTTTTATTCAAGCCTCTTCGTAGTTCCGAAGCCGGTCGGCTCGGTCAGACCGATTTTAAACCTGAAAAATCTGAATCTCTACCTGAAAAGGTTCAAGTTCAAGATGGAATCCCTGAGGGTAGTGATTTCCAGTCTGGAGGAGGGGGACTTCATGGTGTCAGTAGACATAAAGGATGCTTACTTGCATGTTCCCATTTATCCTCCTCACCAAGCTTATCTGAGATTCGCAGTACAGGATTGCCATTACCAGTTCCAGACGTTGCCGTTCGGACTCTCCATGGCACCGAGGGTATTCACCAAGGTGATGGCAGAGATGATGGTCCTCCTTCGTCAAATAGGAGTCAATATAATTCCTTATTTGGACGATCTCCTGATAAAAGCGAGATCCAGGGAACAGTTGGTGCAGAACATCGCATTCTCCCTGTCAATACTCCAACAACACGGTTGGAACATGAATTTTCGAAAGTCGCAGTTGGAACAGACGACAAGAGCGTCCTTTTTAGGGATGATTCTGGACACAGAAGTACGGAGAGTATTTCTTCCAGTGGAAAAGGCTCTGGAAATCCAGAAAATAGTCAAACAAATGTTGAAACCAACAAGCGTGTCGATCCATCAATGCATTCGGTTGTTGGTAAAAATGGTAGCGGCCTACGAGGCCATACAGTTTGGCCGATTTCATGCCAGAGTATTCCAGTGGGACCTGTTGGACAAGTGGTCCGGATCCCACCTACACATGCACTGGAAAATAATCCTGTCCCCCAAAGCCAGGATTTCGCTCCTGTGGTGGCTACACAGTTCTCACCTACTAGAGGGACGCAGGTTTGGGATAACCACGGATGCAAGTCTCCGAGGCTGGGGAGCTGTCACACAGGGGGAAAGCTTCCAAGGAAAATGGTCAAGTCAGGAAGCCTGCCTTCACATAAACGTTCTGGAATTGAGAGCCATTTACAACGGCCTTCTACAAGCGGTCCATCTTCTTCAAGATCATCCCGTGCAGATCCAGTCGGACAATGTAACAGCAGTCGCGTACATAAACAGGCAAGGCGGAACGAAAAGCAGAGCGGCAATGGCAGAGGTGACAAGGATTCTCCTCTGGGCAGAAAGACATGTAAGAGCTCTGTCAGCAATTTTCATTCCGGGAGTGGACAACTGGGAAGCAGACTTCCTCAGCAGACATGATCTCCATCCAGGAGAGTGGGGCCTCCACCAAGAAGTCTTCGAGGAGGTAACAAGTCTTTGGGGAGTTCTTCATGTAGACATGATGGCATTTCATCTAAACAAAAAGCTTCAGAGATATTGTTCCAGGTCAAGAGACCCTCAAGCAATAGCAGTGGATGCACTGGTGACCCAGTGGGTGTTTCGGTCGGTATATGTTTTCCCTCCACTTCCACTGATTCCAAAAGTTCTCAAAATAATAAGAACAAAAGTTCGAGCAATCTTCATTGCCCCAGATTGGCCAAGGAGGGCTTGGTATCCAGATCTTCAGGAGTTGCTCATAGAAGATCCTCTGCCTCTTCCTCCTCGAGAGGACCTACTACAGCAGGGGTCGTGTGTGTATCAAGACTTACCGTGGCTACTTTTGACGGCAAGGCTGTTTAGCGTCGGATCCTAGCCCGAAAGGGTATTCCCAAGGAAGTCATCCTCACTCTTATTCAGGCCAGGAAAGGAGTAACGTCTAAACATTACTACCGTATTTGGAGAAAATGTGTGGCTTGGTGTGAATCCAAGAAGGCTCCTACGGAAGAGTTTGAGTTGGGACGTTTTCTCCTTTTTCTGCAGGCTGGTGTGGATGCAGGCCTTAGATTGGGGTCAATCAAGGTCCAGATCTCGGCCTTATCAGTTTTCTTTCAAAAACAATTGGCCTCCTTTCCAGAAGTTCAGACGTTCGTGAAAGGGGTTCTGCACATCCAGCCTCCACTTGTGCCTCCAGTGACACCAGGGGACCTTAATGTGGTGTTGCAGTTCCTTCAATCGGATTGGTTTGAACCTCTGCAGGAGATAGAATTGAAGTTTCTCACTTGGAAAGTGGTGATGCTTTTGGCATTGGCATCTGCGCGGCGGGTGTCTGAATTGGGGGCCTTGTCTCACAAGAGCCCTTACCTGATCTTCCATGAAGATAGGGCAGAGTTGAGAACTCGCCAACATTTTCTTCCAAAGGTGGTTTCATCTTTCCACATAAACCAACCTATTGTGGTGCTAGTGGCTACTGACACTTTCACTGAGTCAAAGTCTCTGGTTAGTGCTTTGAAGATTTATGTCGCAAGAACAGCTCAGATACGGAAAACAGAGGCTGTTTGTCCTAATGCTCCCAACAAGATTCGGTGTCCTGCTTCTAAGCAGACTATTGCGCGCTGGATCAGAGGTATGATTCAGCACGCTCATTCTACGGCAGGATTGCCGATACCGAAGTCGGTGAAGGCCCATTCTACTAGGAAAATGGGCTCATCCTGGGCGGCTGCCCGGGGCGTCTCGGCATTACAACTTGCCGAGCAGCTACTTGGTCAGGGGAAAACACGTTTGCTAAGTTTTACAAGTTTGATACCTTGGCTGATGAGGACCTAAAGTTTGGTCAATCGGTGCTGCAGGAACATCCGCACTCTCCCGCCCGAACTGGAGCTTTGGTATAACCCCATGGTACTTAAGAGGACCCCAGCATCCTCTAGGACGTATGAGAAAATAGGATTTTAATACCTACTGGTAAATCCTTTTCTCTTAGTCCGTAGAGCAGGCCTGGCCAACCTGTGGCTCTCCAGATGTTGTGAAACTACACATCCCAGCATGCCCTGTCACAGTTTTAGCCTTCCCTAATAGCAAAACTGTAGCAAAGCATGATGGGACTTGTAGTTTTACAACAGCTGGAGAGCCACAGGTTGGCCAGGCCTGCCATAGAGGATGCTGGGCACCCGACCCAGTGCGTACTTTACCAGCAGTTTGTTCATTATAGTTACACAAGTGGTGTTACATTTGTTTTCAGCATGTTGCTGTAAATGGTTCATGCCTGTTGGCGTGTGTTGTGTTCAATGCCATGTTGTGCGGCATGGTTGCGGTGTGAGCTGGTATGAATCTCACCATTAGTTTAAAAGTAAATCCTTTCCTCGAAATGTCCGTCTCCCTGGGCACAGTTCCTATAACTGAAGTCTGGAGGAGGGACATAGAGGGAGGGGCCAGTTCACACCCTTGAAAAGTCTTAAAGTGCCCATGGCTCCTGTGGAACCGTGTATACCCCATGGTACTGAAGTGGACCCCAGAATCCTCTACGGACTAGGAGAAAAGGATTTACCAGTAGGTATTAAAATCCTATTTTGTAGTGTAAGTGCAGTGCATTATTGCGTAATAAAAGTGTACAGTAAACTCCTGGGCTGGGATTATAACTGGAAGTGCTCAAAAGGATACATTAGTAATTGTAAGAGCACTGTAGTATAATTTTTACGTAAGTATAATGTACTGTATGTGTAATGAACAGAAAGTGTAGTATGAGTAATGTAAGTGCAGTATAAGTACAATGTAGTGTAAGTGTAGTGTAGTATATTTGGAATGTAAAATATGTGTAGTACAGTATGTGTGTAGTTTAAGTGTAGTGTTTTGTAGTATAAATGTAATTGTAGTTTAAGTGTAGTGTAACATATTTGTAGTGAAAGTGTAGTATAAGTGAAATGTAGTATATATGTAAGGGTACTTGGAGTAAGTGTAGCGTACTAGGGCCCTCATTCCGAGTTGTTCGCTCGGTATTTTTCATCGCATCGCAGTGAAAATCCGCTTAGTACGCATGCGCAATGTTCGCACTGCGACTGCGCCAAGTAACTTTACTATGATGAAAGTATTTTTACTCACGGCTTTTTCTTCGCTCCGGCGATCGTAATGTGATTGACAGAAAATGGGTGTTACTGGGCGGAAACACGGCGTTTCAGGGGCGTGTGGCTGAAAACGCTACCGTTTCCGGAAAAAACGCAGGAGTGGCCGGGGAAACGGTGGGAGTGCCTGGGCGAACGCTGGGTGTGTTTGTGACGTCAACCAGGAACGACAAGCACTGAAATGATCGCACAGGCAGAGTAAGTCTGGAGCTACTCTGAAACTGCTAAGTAGTTAGTAATCGCAATATTGCGAATACATCGGTCGCAATTTTAAGAAGCTAAGATTCACTCCCAGTAGGCGGCGGCTTAGCGTGTGTAACTCTGCTAAATTCGCCTTGCGACCGATCAACTCGGAATGAGGGCCTATATACTAATAATGTATAGTGTTGTGTCCAGTTTCGACTGGGCAAAGGTTTTAACCCTTTTCTCTCCCTTAGGAGTAGAATTTGGAAAAATCCGTGCTTAGTGGGTGGCTGCAAATGACGGTCAGTTGAAAGATCATTCAACAGGTGCACAGGGAGAGTTTACCAAGTATCACATTTTCCAGAGCACAATGGTGATGTATTGTGAATGGCAGGCAGGCTTTTTGCCACATAACTCCAAAATGAAGCAACCAATTACAACACCAATATTTGTATGCAAATCTATGGACCAGGACCTTTCATTTGGTATATGACATGCCCTCAGGCAATGGCATCATCGAAATATGTCACTCATGAAAGTCATCCACCTGCTATTAATACATGGATAATTTAGGCAATGCTGCCCCCTGCTGAAAATACAAGTAGAGCACTATTAGATGGAAATTACATTGCCCCTTCATACCATTAGCCTGGGGTATAAAATAAGATTTTACTTACCGATAAATCTATTTCTCGTAGTCCGTAGTGGATGCTGGGACTCCGTAAGGACCATGGGGAACAGCGGCTCCGCAGGAGACAGGGCACAAAATAAAAGCTTAAGGATCAGGTGGTGTGCACTGGCTCCTCCCCCTATGACCCTCCTCCAAGCCTCAGTTAGAATACTGTGCCCGGACGAGCGTACATAATAAGGAAGGATATTGAATCCCGGGTAAGACTCATACCAGCCACACCAATCACACCGTACAACTCGTGATCTGAACCCAGTTAACAGTATGATAAACGCAAAGGAGCCTCTGAAAAGATGGCTCACAACAATAATAACCCGAATTTTTGTAACAATAACTATATACAAGTATTGCAGACAATCCGCACTAGGGATGGGCGCCCAGCATCCACTGCGGACTACGAGAAATAGATTTATCGGTAAGTAAAATCTTATTTTCTCTGACGTCCTAGTGGATGCTGGGACTCCGTAAGGACCATGGGGATTATACCAAAGCTCCCAAACGGGCGGGAGAGTGCGGATGACTCTGCAGCACCGAATGAGAGAACTCCAGGTCCTCCTCAGCCAGGGTATCAAATTTGTAGAATTTAGCAAACGTGTTTGCCCCTGACCAAGTAGCTGCTCGGCAAAGTTGTAAAGCCGAAACCCCTCGGGCAGCCGCCCAAGATGAGCCCACTTTCCTTGTGGAATGGGCTTTTACTGATTTTGGCTGTGGCAATCCTGCCACAGAATGTGCAAGCTGAATTGTACTACAAATCCAACGAGCAATCGTCTGCTTTGAAGCAGGAGCACCCAGCTTGTTGGGTGCATACAGGATAAACAGCGAGTCAGATTTTCTGACTCCAGCCGTCCTGGAAACATATATTTTCAAGGCCCTGACAACGTCAAGCAACTTAGAGTCCTCTAAGTCCCTGGTAGCCGCAGGTACCACAATAGGTTGGTTCATGTGAAATGCAGAAACCACCTTAGGTAGAAATTGAGGACGAGTCCTCAATTCCGCCCTGTCAGAATGAAAAATTAAGTAAGGGCT
Source organism: Pseudophryne corroboree (assembly GCF_028390025.1). Classification (NCBI taxonomy): domain Eukaryota; kingdom Metazoa; phylum Chordata; class Amphibia; order Anura; family Myobatrachidae; genus Pseudophryne; species Pseudophryne corroboree. Next base: position 620,638,578 of record NC_086448.1, on the reverse strand, counting down.
TTTATATGATAAAGCCGCCAATTCTGACACACGCCTAACTGAAGCCAAGGCTAACAGCATCGACACCTTCCATGTGAGATATTTTAAGTCCACAGTGGAAAGTGGTTCAAACCAATGTGACTTTAGAAAACTCAACACAACATTGAGATCCCAAGGTGCCACTGGAGGCACAAAAGGAGGCTGTATGTGCAGCACCCCTTTTACAAATGTCTGAACTTCAGGTACTGAAGCCAGTTCTTTCTGGAAGAAAATCGACAGGGCCGAAATTTGAACCTTAATGGACCCTAATTTTAGGCCCATAGACAGTCCTGTTTGCAGGAAATGACCCAGTTGAAATTCCTCTGTAGGGGCCTTCTTGGCCTCACACCATGCAACATATTTACGCCAAATGCGGTGATAATGTTTTGCGGTTACGTCCTTCCTGGCTTTGACCAGAGTAGGGATGACTTCTTCTGGAATGCCTTTTTCCCTCAGGATCCGGCGTTCAACCGCCATGCCGTCAAACGCAGCCGCGGTAAGTCTTGGAACAGACAAGGCCCCTGCAGTAGCAGGTCCTTTCTTAGAGGTAGAGGCCACGGTTCGTCCGTGAGCATCTCTTGAAGTTCCGGGTACCAAGTCCTTCTTGGCCAATCCGGAACCACGAGTATAGTTCTTACTCCTCTCCTTCTTATGATTCTCAGTACTTTTGGTATGAGAGGCAGAGGAGGGAACACATACACTGACTGGTACACCCACGGCGTTACCAGAGCGTCCACTGCTATTGCCTGAGGGTCCCTTGACCTGGCGCAATATCTGTCCAGTTTTTTGTTTAGACGTGACGCCATCATGTCCACCTTTGGTTTTTCCCAACGGTTTACAATCAGGTGGAAGACTTCTGGGTGAAGTCCCCACTCTCCCGGGTGAAGGTCGTGTCTGCTGAGGAAGTCTGCTTCCCAGTTGTCCACTCCCGGAATGAACACTGCTGACAGTGCTATCACATGATTTTCCGCCCAGCGAAGAATCCTTGCAGCTTCTGCCATTGCCCTCCTGCTTCTCGTGCCGCCCTGTCTGTTTACGTGGGCGACTGACGTGATGTTGTCCGATTGGATCAACACCGCCTGACCCTGAAGCAGAGGTTTTGCTTGACTTAGGGCATTGTAAATGGCCCTTAGTTCCAGAATGTTTATATGAAGAGATGTTTCCATGCTTGACCACAAGCCCTGGAAATTCCTTCCCTGTGTGACTGCTCCCCAGCCTCTCAGGCTGGCATCCGTGGTTACCAGGATCCAATCCTGAATGCCAAATCTGCGGCCCTCTAGTAGATGAGCACTCTGCAGCCACCACAGGAGAGACACCCTTGTCCTTGGCGACAGGGTTATCCGCTGATGCATCTGCAGATGCGATCCGGACCATTTGTCCAGTAGATCCCACTGAAACGTTCTTGCATGGAATCTTCCGAATGGAATCGCTTCGTAGGAAGCCACCATTTTTCCCAGGACCCTCGTGCACTGATACCTGGCCTGGTTTTAGGAGGTTCCTGACTAGCTCGGATAACTCCCTGGCCTTCTCCTCCGGGAGAAACACCTTCTTCTGGACTGTGTCCAGAATCATTCCTAGGAACAGTAGACGTGTCGTTGGAATCAGCTGCGATTTTGGAATATTTAGAATCCACCCGTGCTGACGTAACACTACCTGAGATAGTGCTACTCCGACTTCTAACTGTTCCCTGGATCTTGCCCTTATCAGGAGATCGTCCAAGTAAGGGATAATTAAAATGCCTTTTCTTCGTAGAAGAATCATCATTTCGGCCATTACCTTGGTAAAGACCCGAGGTGCCGTGGACAATCCAAACGGCAGCGTCTGAAACTGATAATGACAGTTTTGTACTACAAACCTGAGGTACCCTTGGTGAGAAGGGTATATTGGGACGTGGAGATAAGCATCTTTGATGTCCAGAGACACCATATAGTCCCCTTCTTCCAGGTTCGCTATCACTGCTCTGAGTGACTCCATCTTGAATTTGAACCTTTTTATGTAAGTGTTCAAGGATTTCAGATTTAAAATTGGTTTCACCGAGCCGTCCGGCTTCGGTACCACAAACAGCGTGGAATAATACCCCTTTCCCTGTTGCAGGAGGGGTACCTTGATTATCACCTGCTGGGAATACAGCTTGTGAATGGCTTCCAAAACTGCCTCCCTGTCGGAGGGAGACTTTGGTAAAGCAGACTTCAGGAACCGACGAGGGGGAAACGCCTCGAATTCCAGTTCGTACCCCTGCGATACTACCTGTAGAATCCAGGGATCCACTTGCGAGTGAGCCCACTGCGCGTTGAAATTCTTGAGACGGGCCCCCACCATATCTGAGTCTGCTTGTAAAGCCCCAGCGTCATGCTGACGACTTGGCAGAAGCAGGGGAGGGCTTCTGCTCCTGGGAAGCGGCTGCACGGTGCAGTCTTTTTCCTCTTCCTCTGCCCCGGGGCAGAAAGGAGTGGCCTTTTGCTCGCTTGTACTTATGGGAACGAAAGGACTGAGTTTGAAAAGACGGTGTCTTTTTCTGCTGATGTGAAGTGACCTGGGGTAAAAAGGTGGATTTCCCAGCCGTTGCCGTGGCCACCAGGTCCGATAGACCAGCCCCAAATAACTCCTCCCCTTTATACGGCAATACTTCCATGTGCCGTTTGGAATCCGCATCCCCTGACCACTGTCGCGTCCATAACGCTCTTCTGGCAGAGATGGACATAGAACTTACTCTTGATGCCAGGGTGCAAATATCCCTCTGTGCATCACGCATATATAGCAATGCATCCTTTAAATGTTCTATAGTTAACAAAATATTGTCCCTATCCAGGGTATCAATATTCTCAGTCAGGGAATCCGACCATGCGACTCCAGCACTGCACATCCAGGCTGAGGCGATTGCTGGTCGCAGTATAACACCAGTATGTGTGTATATACTTTTTAGGATATTTTCCAGCCTTCTATCAGCTGGTTCTTTGAGGGTGGCCGTATCAGGAGACGGTAACGCTACTTGTTTAGATAAACGTGTGAGCGCCTTATCTACCCTAGGGGGTGTTTCCCAACGCGCCCTAACCTCTGGCGGGAAGGGATATAATGCTAATAATTTATTAGAAATTAGCTGTTTTTTATCGGGGGAAACCCACGCTTTATCACACACCTCATTTATTTCCTCTGACTCAGGAAAAACTATTGGTAGTTTTTTCACACCCCACATAATACCCTTCTTTGTGGTACTTGTAGTGTCAGAAAGGTTCAATGCCTCTTTCATTGCCGTGATCATGTAACGTGTGGCCCTACTGGACATTACGTTTGTCTCGTCACCGTCGACACTAGACTCAGTATCTGTGTCAGGGTCTGTGTCGACCCACTGAGGTAACGGGCGTTTTAGCGCCCCTGACGGTGTCTGAGACGCCTGGACAGGCACTAATTGATTTGCCGGCTGTCTCATGTCGTCAACAGTTTTTTGCAAATTGCTGACATTATCACTTAATTGTTTAAATACAATCATCCAGTCAGGTGTCGACTCCCTAGGGGGTGACATCACCAACACAGGCAACTGCTCCGCCTCCACATCATTTTCCTCCTCATACATGTCGACACACGCGTACCGACACACAGCACACACACCGGGAATGCTCTGATAGAGGACAGGACCCCACTTAGCCCTTTGGAGAGACAGAGGGAGAGTCTGCCAGCACACACCCAGCGCTATATATATACAGGGATAACCTTATATAAGTGTTATTCCCTTATAGCTGCTGTTATTATCGTTATTTGCTGCCAAAAATGCCCCCCCTTCTCTTTTTTACCCTGATTCTGAAGCAGGACTGCAGGGGAGAGTCAGGGAGCCGTCCTTCCAGCGGAGCTGTGAGGGAAAATGGCGCTTGTGTGCTGAGGAGATAGGCTCCGCCCCTTCACGACGTCCTTATCTCCCGCTTTTTTGTGTAAAAATGGCAGGGGTTAAAATACATCCATATAGCCCAGGAGCTATATGTGATGTATTCTTTTTGCCACCTAAGGTATATACTGTTATATTGCGTCTCAGGGCGCTCCCCCACAGCGCCCTGCACCCTCAGTGACCGGAGTGTGAAGTGTGCTGAGAGCAATGGCGCACAGCTGCGGTGCTGTGCGCTACCTTAGTCTGAAGACAGGATGTCTTCTGCCGCCGATTTCACCGGACCTCTTCGTCTCTTCTGGCTCTGTAAGGGGGACGGCGGCGCGGCTCCGGTGACCCATCCAGGCTGTACCTGTGATCGTCCCTCTGGAGCTAATGTCCAGTAGCCTAAGAAGCCCAATCCACTCTGCACGCAGGTGAGTTCGCTTCTTCTCCCCTTAGTCCCACGATGCAGTGAGCCTGTTGCCAGCAGGACTCACTGAAAATAAAAAAACCTAAACTAAACTTTTATTCTAAGCAGCTCAGGAGAGCCACCTAGATTGCACCCTTCTCGGCCGGGCACAAAAATCTAACTGAGGCTTGGAGGAGGGTCATAGGGGGAGGAGCCAGTGCACACCACCTGATCCTTAAGCTTTTATTTTGTGCCCTGTCTCCTGCGGAGCCGCTGTTCCCCATGGTCCTTACGGAGTCCCAGCATCCACTAGGACGTCAGAGAAAACGGGATTGCGAGATTATACACAAGCCATGTAGAGGGAACGTGTGCAACTTGGTCCCTTATCAGTCTTATGGAGGGAGCATCGACAGAATGTCCCTCATTATCTTCAGACAGCTGTATGGAAGGTTCCTGGAGTAATGAGCCTTGTGTAAGGATCGTCGACACCTGATAGTTCCAGGCCACTGTACGAGGAGGCTGCTAGAGTCTTTGCTTGGACATTTACTGTGAACCCAGCTAGAGCAAGAAGGCATTAACAACAACTAAGTTAAGCGCATTGTTTACGTTTTTCTAGAACTTGGTTACTAATATTAAATCTAATCATTTTACTGTTACTCATATTCAATATACCCAATGATTTGTAATTATTTTACTAACACCTTTTAATCTTTGTATAATAAATCATTTTAATTGGAGTATCTGTCTGAATGGTTTAATTAACTCTTTGTATCCAAAAAACCTTTAGTTCAACTGATAACCGCTGACCTCTTTGTTTCATAATAGAAGTTGAGTGCTCATGTCCTCAAAGGTTGCTCAGCAAATAATCAGAAAACCTAAAAATAGACATGGGGCGGTATCCTATTACCCGCAGGTAATGATATCAGGCAGAGCTATCCAATTAGCCCTGATAAGCCGACACAGGCAGTGGTTTATCAGTGCTTTGGTGTACTGCACCGGGTGCCAGCTCTCGACAACTGCCAGTGCAGCGCTCCACCTCCCGGTCACAAGACCGCTCCCACATCATGTGACTGATGCCGGGGAGGGGTCACGATGCTGCCCCAGCTTCCCCACGTGGGTCACAGTGCCGAGTGCTGTCTCCCGGGCCGTGGTGCCCTCCCTGCAGTCCCAGTCTGATGCAGCTGCGGTGGGCATGGGACACTGCAGATCACCACATTTATCTGGGATTTTGTTTCACCTGCCCCAGGCAGGCGAAAGCAAATCCTTGGAAACAGCCTCATTTTCAAGCAAAAACGGGGCTGTTTCTCACGCACACACAGGTTTCACTGAATCTGTTTTTGGAAGAAAGGGCATTTTCTTTTTTTTTTAAATCAGGGAAACATCGGGAAAAATCGCATGAAAATTCAGTTTTGCACGCCCAATATTTTACCGTGGGTAATAGGATACCGCCCATACTGTAGTAGAGGATTCCAGTGTATTAAATGTGAACTCTTGCTCAAATTGCTGCAATGTTTGGCAATCAAAACAGACTATGGGGCAGATGTACTAAGCCTTGGAAAGTTATAAAGTGGAGAGAAACTACCAACCAATTCGGTCCTATCATTTTTCAAATAGAGCCTGTAACATGGTAGTTAGGAGCAGACTGGCTTGTACTTTATCTCTCCAAGGCTTAGTACACCTCCCCCTATGTCTGCTGGACATAGAAACTAAATGGACGGTATTCAATTCTTTTCCCCAACTTTCACACTCGTTCTGTTTCTGCCGATAGGCTTGGTATAATCAATTCACTTGTTCTGTTTCTGCTGATAGGCTTGGTATAATCATTTCAGCATGCTACCCCTGCAGTAGTGAGGGCACCCAACTTGTTATGCAGCTAAACCTAATTACTATGAGCACCAGATGTGCTTTTACAGGGATCACTTTAGAAAGGAGATTGGGCGTGATAAATCATTTGAATACTGCCCAATGTGTCAGGTTTTTACTTTTCTGTGCGGTGACAACCTAGAATACCTAGATCAGCAAGCAAGAATCTCCTCCCATCCCTTAAATTCTCATTGAAAATCTATGGACTTCAAATTAATAAGCCTATTCCATAAAAATTTCTAGAGATATCCTAGATGTGACCTCTGGTCTCCACCCCAGTAACCTTAAGACAGCTGTGTACTGGAATCAGATTTCTAACACTCATGACTGTACAGAAAAATTTGGCAGGTCTTTTTGACCATATAACGCATGTACCCTTTATGGCCTAGGATTTTGACTATTTCTATAGTCTACTTTGTCTCAGATGCCTATATCCCATTAAAACAGAATTCAAAAGGGAATAATAATAATGCCTATATATATTTTGATAGATAATTTCTGTCCACACTCTAATCACCTCCTCTCACTCTGGCATTTGAGATTTCTCCTGTTCTGCCCAATGAACTGAAACGTACTCCCCGGCCCAGTTCACCCTCCAGGTTAAACCCCTGCCTCTAAGATAATGAGAGAAGCGGGACCTGCTCATAAGGGTTTTCTGTCTAACACCATCCCTGATAAGTGCACTTTTGTTCCCGTGTCCCCTTTCCCACTCTGATCCTGTGTGTGTGTGCCCATTTGGTTGCATCATTATATGTTGTTATCTTAACACTAGTTTAAACCATTCTGGCTTCAACAAAAATGTTTTGATTGCTAGAAAATGGAAACAACCTGAACATCCCACAACTTCAGCTTTAAAGACACAGTTTTGTAAGCATCCCGGCTGACGGGATGCCAGCGGTCATGTGACAGACATCGGAAACCAGACAACACTTAGGAGACCGGCGCCGGAACTCCGAAAGCCAACATCCTGAAGGTAAATATTTAAGTTCAGGGATAGACTTATGGACCGGGTGGTTTATGCACTAGTGGAGTTTAGGATTAGGCACTAGGTGGGTTAGGCCTAGCTGCCACCCCCAAGAGCTAGGGTTAGGGACAGGGGGGTAAAATAGGATTTTGGTACTTACCGATAAATCCTTTTCTCCTAGTCCGTAGAGGATGCTGGGGACTCCAAAAGGACCATGGGGTATAGACGGGATCCGCAGGAGCTTGGGCACACTAAAAATACTTAATCTGGGTGTGAACTGGCTCCTCCCTCTATGCCCCTCCTCCAGACCCCAGTTATAGGAACTGTGCCCAGGAGAGACGGACATTTCAAGGAAAGATTTTTGTTTTAACTAAGGGCTACCAAACTACCAGCCCACACCATAAACATACCGTACAACCGGAATAACCTTAAACCAGATAACAGTATGCATTAATGCCAGCAACAAGCTGCAACAAACCAATACACAACCCGTGTATAAACTAAATTAACCAGCAAGAAAAAACACTGCAAGTAATAGTCCGCACAGGGACGGGCGCCCAGCATCCTCTACGGACTAGGAGAAAATAAGAATTTACTTACCGATAATTCTATTTCTCGTAGTCCGTAGTGGATGCTGGGGACTCCGTCAGGACCATGGGGAATAGCGGCTCCGCAGGAGACAGGGCACAAAAGTAAAAGCTTTAGGATCAGGTGGTGTGCACTGGCTCCTCCCCCTATGACCCTCCTCCAAGCCTCAGTTAGGATACTGTGCCCGGACGAGCGTACACAATAAGGAAGGATTTTGAATCCCGGGTAAGACTCATACCAGCCACACCAATCACACTGTACAACCTGTGATCTGAACCCAGTTAACAGCATGATAACAGCGGAGCCTCTGAAAAGATGGCTCACAACAATAATAACCCGATTTTTGTAACAATAACTATGTACAAGTATTGCAGACAATCCGCACTTGGGATGGGCGCCCAGCATCCACTACGGACTACGAGAAATAGAATTATCGGTAAGTAAATTCTTATTTTCTCTGACGTCCTAAGTGGATGCTGGGGACTCCGTCAGGACCATGGGGATTATACCAAAGCTCCCAAACGGGCGGGAGAGTGCGGATGACTCTGCAGCACCGAATGAGAGAACTCCAGGTCCTCCTCAGCCAGGGTGTGCCCCTGACCAAGTAGCAGCTCGGCAAAGTTGTAAAGCCGAGACCCCTCGGGCAGCCGCCCAAGATGAGCCCACCTTCCTTGTGGAATGGGCATTTACATATTTTGGCTGTGGCAGGCCTGCCACAGAATGTGCAAGCTGAATTGTACTACACATCCAACTAGCAATCGTCTGCTTAGAAGCAAGAGCACCCAGTTTTTTGGGTGCCTACAGGATAACAGCAAGTCAGTTTTCCTGACTCCAGCCGTCCTGGAAACCTATATTTTCAGGGCCCTGACAACATCCAGCAACTTGGAGTCCTCCAAGTCCCTAGTAGCCGCAGGTACCACAATAAGCTGGTGCAGGTGAAACGCTGACACCACCTTAGGGAGAAACTGGGGACGAGTCCGCAGCTCTGCCCTGTCCGAATGGACAATCAGATATGGGCTTTGTGAGACAAAGCCGCCAATTCTGACACTCGCCTGGCCGAGGCCAGGGCCAACAGCATGGTCATTTTCCATGCGAGATATTTCAAATCCACAGATTTGAGCGGTTTAAACCAATGTGATTTGAGGAATCCCAGAACTACGTTGAGATCCCACAGTGCCACTGGAGGCACAAAAGGGGGTTGTATATGCAGTACTCCCTTGACAAACTTCTGGACTTCAGGAACCGAAGCCAATTTTTTTCTGGAAGAAAATTGACAGGGCCGAAATTTGAACCTTAATGGACCCCAATTTGAGGCCCATAGACACTGTTTGCAGGAAATGCAGGAATCGACCGAGTTGAAATTTCTTCGTGGGGCCTTCCTGGCCTCACACCACGCAACATATTTTCGCCACATGTGGTGATAATGTTGTGCGGTCACCTCCTTCCTGGCTTTGACCAGGGTAGGAATGACCTCTTCCGGAATGCCTTTTTCCCTTAGGAACCGGCGTTCCACCGCCATGCCGTCAAACGCAGCCGCGGTAAGTCTTGGAACAGACATGGTACTTGCTGAAGCAAGTCCCTTCTTAGCGGCAGAGGCCATGAGTCCTCTGTGAGCATTTCTTGAAGTTCCGGGTACCAAGTCCTTCTTGGCCAATCCGGAGCCACGAGTATAGTTCTTACTCCTCTACGTCTTATAATTCTCAGTACCTTGGGTATGATAAGCAGAGGAGGGAACACCTACATCGACTGGTACACCCACGGTGTTACCAGAACGTCCACAGCTATTGCCTGAGGGTCTTTTGACCTGGCGCAATACTTGTCCAGTTTTTTGTTCAGGCGGGACGCCATCATGTCCACCTTTGGTCTTTCCCAACGGTTCACAATCATGTGGAAGACTTCCCGATGAAGTCCCCACTCTCCCGGGTGGAGGTCGTGCCTGCTGAGGAAGTCTGCTTCCCAGTTGTCCACTCCCGGAATGAACACTGCTGACAGTGTTATCACATGATTTTCCGCCCAGCGAAGAATCCTTGCAGTTTCTGCCATTGCCCTCCTGCTTCTTGTGCCGCCCTGTCTGTTTACGTGGGCGACTGCCGTGATGTTGTCCCACTGGATCAATACCGGCTGACCTTGAAGCAGAGGTCTTACTAAGCTTAGAGCATTGTAAATTGCCCTTAGCTCCAGTATATTTATGTGGAGAGAAGTCTCCAGACTATATCACACTCCCTGGAAATTTCTTCCCTGTGTGACTGCTCCCCAGCCTCTCAGGCTGGCATCCGTGGTCACCAGGACCCAGTCCTGAATGCCGAATCTGCGGCCCTTTAATAGATGAGCACTCTGCAGCCACCGCAGAAGAAACACCCTTGTCCTTGGAGACAGGGTTATCCGCTGATGCATCTGAAGATGCGATCCGGACCATTTTTCCAGCAGATCCCACTGAAAAGTTCTTGCGTGAAATCTGCCGAATGGAATCGCTTCGTAAGAAGCCACCATTTTTCCCAGGACCCTTGTGCAATGATGCACTGACACTTTTCCTGGTTTTAGGAGGTTCCTGACTAGCTCGGATAACTCCCTGGCTTTCTTCTCCGGGAGAAACACCCTTTTCTGGACTGTGTCCAGAATCATCCCTAGGAACAGTAGACGTGTCGTCGGAAACAGCTGCGATTTTGGAATATTTAGAATCCACCCGTGCTGTCGTAGAACTACTTGAGATAGTGCTACTCCGACCTCCAACTGTTCTCTGGACCTTGCCCTTATCAGGAGATCGTCCATTTTCTTTGAAGAAGAATCATCATTTCGGCCATTACGACCCGGGGTGCCGTGGACAATCCAAACGGCAGCGTCTGAAACTGATAGTGACAGTTCTGTACCATGAACCTGAGGTACCCTTGGTGAGAAGGGCAAATTTGGGACATGGAGGTAAGCATCCCTGATGTCCAGGGACACCATATAGTCCCCTTCTTCCTGGTTCGCTATCACTGCTCTGAGTGACTCCATCTTGATTTGAACCTTTGTGTGTAAGTGTTCAAATATTTCAGATTTAGAATAGGTCTCACCGAGCCGTCTGGCTTCAGTACCACAATATAGTGTGGAATAATACCCCTTTCCTTGTTGTAGGAGGGGTACTTTGATTATCACCTGCTGGGAATACAGCTTGTGAATTGTTTCCAATACTGCCTCCCTGTCGGAGGGAGACGTTGGTAAAGCAGACTTCAGGAACCTGCGAGGGGGAGACGTCTCGAATTTCCAATCTGTACCCCTGGGATACTACTTGTAGGCTCCAGGGGTCCACTTGCGAGTGAGCCCACTGCGTGCTGAAACTCTTGAGACGACCCCCCACCGCACCTGAGTCCGCTTGTACGGCCCCAGCGTCATGTTGAGGACTTGGTAGAAGCGGTGGAGGGCTTCTGTTCCTGGGAATGGGCTGCCTGCTGCAGTCTTCTTCCCTTTCCTCTATCCCTGGGCAGATATGACTGGCCTTTTGCCCGCTTGCCCTTATGGGGACGAAAGGACTGAGGCTGAAAAGACGGTGTCTTTTTCTGCTGAGATGTGACTTGGGGTAAAAAAAAGTGGATTTTCCAGCTGTTGCCGTGGCCACCAGGTCCGATGGACCGACCCCAAATAACTCCTCCCCTTTATACGGCAATACTTCCATGTGCCGTTTGGAATCTGCATCACCTGACCACTGTCGTGTCCATAAACATCTTCTGGCAGATATGGACATCGCACTTACTCTTGATGCCAGAGTGCAAATATCCCTCTGTGCATCTCGCATATATAGAAATGCATCCTTTAAATGCTCTATAGTCCATAAAATACTGTCCCTGTCAAGGGTATCAATATTTTCAGTCAGGGAATCCGACCAAGCCACCCCAGCGCTGCACATCCAGGCTGAGGCGATCGCTGGTCGCAGTATAACACCAGTATGTGTGTATATACTTTTTAGGATATTTTCCAGCCTCCTATCAGCTGGCTCCTTGAGGGCGGCCGTATCTGGAGACGGTAACGCCACTTGTGATAAGCGTGTGAGCGCCTTATCCACCCTAAGGGGTGTTTCCCAACGCGCCCTAACTTCTGGCGGGAAAAGGTATACCGCCAATAATTTTCTATCGGGGGAAACCCACGCATCATCACACACTTCATTTAATTTATCTGATTCAGGAAAAACTACAGGTAGTTTTTTCACACCCCACATAATACCCTTTTTTGTGGTACTTGTAGTATCAGAAATATGTAACACCTCCTTCATTGCCCTTAACATGTAACGTGTGGCCCTAAAGGAAAATACGTTTGTTTCTTCACCGTCGACACTGGAGTCAGTGTCCGTGTCTGTGTCGACCGACTGAGGTAAATGGGCGTTTTAAAGCCCCTGACTGTGTTTGAGACGCCTGGACAGGTACTAATTTGTTTGCCGGCCGTCTCATGTCGTCAACCGACCTTGCAGCGTGTTGACATTATCACGTAATTCACTAAATAAGCCATCCATTCCGGTGTCGACTCCCTAGAGAGTGACATCACCATTACAGGCAATTGCTCCGCCTCCTCACCAACATCGTCCTCATACATGTCGACACACACGTACCGACACACAGCACACACACAGGGAATGCTCTGATAGAGGACAGGACCCCACTAGCCCTTTGGGGAGACAGAGGGAGAGTTTGCCAGCACACACCAAAACGCTATAATTATACAGGGACAACCTTTATATAAGTGTTTTCCCTTATAGCATCTTAATATATAATCATATCGCCAAATAAGTGCCCCCCCTCTCTGTTTTAACCCTGTTTCTGTAGTGCAGTGCAGGGGAGAGCCTGGGAGCCTTCCCACCAGCAGTTCTGTGAGGGAAAATGGCGCTGTGTGCTGAGGAGAATAGGCCCCGCCCCCTTTTCGGCGGGCTTCTTCTCCCGTTTTTCTGACAACCTGGCAGGGGTTAAATACATCCATATAGCCCCAGAGGCTATATGTGATGTATTTTTAGCCAGTATAGGTACTTTCATTGCTGCCCAGGGCGCCCCCCCCAGCGCCCTGCACCCTCAGTGACCGTTGGTGTGAAGTGTGCTGAGAGCAATGGCGCACAGCTGCAGTGCTGTGCGCTACCTCATGAAGACTGAGAAGTCTTCAGCCGCCGATTTCTGGACCTCTTCTCTCTTCAGCATCTGCAAGGGGGTCGGCGGCGCGGCTCCGGTGACCCATCCAGGCTGTACCTGTGATCGTCCCTCTGGAGCTAGTGTCCAGTAGCCTAAGAAGCCAATCCATCCTGCACGCAGGTGAGTTCACTTCTTCTCCCCTAAGTCCCTCGTTGCAGTGAGCCTGTTGCCAGCAGGACTCACTGAAAATAAAAAACCTAATAAAACTTTTACTCTAAGCAGCTCTTTAGGAGAGCCACCTAGATTGCACCCTTCTCGGCCGGGCACAAAAACCTAACTGAGGCTTGGAGGAGGGTCATAGGGGGAGGAGCCAGTGCACACCACCTGATCCTAAAGCTTTTACTTTTGTGCCCTGTCTCCTGCGGAGCCGCTATTCCCCATGGTCCTGACGGAGTCCCCAGCATCCACTTAGGACGTCAGAGAAAAGGATTTATCGGTAAGTACCAAAATCCTATTTTCTCTTACGTCCTAGAGGATGCTGGGGACTCCAAAAGGACCATGGGAATTATACCAAAGCTCCAGAACGGGCGGGAGAGTGCGGACGACTCTGCAGCACCGACTGAGCAAACGCCAGGTCCTCATCGGCCAGGGTATCAAACTTATAGAACTTAGCGAACGTGTTAGAACCCGACCAAGTAGCCGCTCGGCAAAGTTGTAACGCCGAAACGCCCCGGGCAGCCGCCCAAGATGAGCCCACTTTCCTGGTAGAATGGGCTTTTACCGACTTCGGTACCGGTAGTCCGACCGAAAAATGAGCCTGCTGGATCGTACTACAAATCCAGCGTGCAATAGTCTGTTTTGAAGCGGGATGACCAATCCTGTTGGCAGCATACAAAACAAACGCCTCAGTCTTCCTAGTAACAGCTGTCCTAGAGACGTAGATTTTCAACGCTCTTACAACATCTAGAGATTTCGGAATCGCCACTGTTTCCATAGCCACCGGAACCACAATAGGTTGGTTAATGTGAAATGAAGAAACCACCTTCGGTAGAAACTGTTGACGAGTCCTCAATTCCGCCCTATCCGAATGAAAAATCAAGTACGGGCTCTTATGAGATAAAGCCGCCAACTCCGACACTCGCCTGGCAGACGCCAGCGCCAAAAGCATAATCACCTTCCAGGTGAGAAACTTCAACTCAACCTTACGCAAAGGTTCAAACCAGGAAGACATGAGTAACCGTAAGACGACATCAAGGTCCCATGGAGCTACAGGAGGTACAAACGGTGGATTGATATGCATTACTACTTTCACAAAGGTCTGAACCTCCGGGAGGGCAGCTAATTCTTTTTGAAAGAAAATAGATAAAGCCGAAATCTGCACTTTGATGGAACCCAATTTCAGGCCTGCATCTACGCCCGTCTGTAAAAAGTGGAGATAACGACCCAAGTGAAAAACCTCCGCAGGAGCCCTTTTAGCCTCACACCAGGAAACATACTTCCTCCAAATACGGTGATAGTGTTACGCCGTAACCTCCTTCCTAGCCTTAATGAGAGTTGGAATGACCTCTCTGGGAATACCCTTACGAGCTAAGATCTGGCGCTCAACCTCCATGCCATCAAACGCAGCCGCGGTAAGTCTGGAAACACGCATGGACCCTGCAACAACAGATCCTCTCTTAGAGGAAGCGGCCACGGATCTTCCACCAGTAAGTCCTGAAGATCCGGGTACCAGGTCCTTCTTGGCCAGTCTGGAACGACGAGAATCACCTGAACCCTTGCTCGTCGAATGATCCCCAGCACTTTTGGAATGAGAGGAGGTGGAGGGAACACATACACCGACTGGAACACCCACGGAGACACCAGGGCGTCCACTGCAGTGGCTTGTGGGTCCCTTGACCTGGAATAATACCTCGGGAGCTTCTTGTTGAGCCGAGACGCCATCATGTCTATCAACGGAATTCCCCAGCTTCTTGTCACCTCTGCAAAAACCTCTTGGTGAAGAGCCCACTCTCCCGGATGGAGATCGTGTCTGCTGAGGAATCTGCTTCCCAGTTGTCCACCCAGGGCAGGAAAACTGCCGACAGTGCGCTCACGTGTTGCTCCTCGTTCCGCCTTGCCAGTTTATATGCGCCACCGCTGTGATGTTGTCTGACTGTACCAGAACTGGTCGACCCTGAAGAAGGCTTCTTACTTGTAGCAGGCCGTTGTAAATGGCTCTTAACTCGAGAATATTTATGAGGAGACAGGCTTCCTGGAGCGACCATTTTCCCTGGAAGTTTCTTCCTTGGGTGACTGCGCCCCAGCCCCGGAGACTTGCATCTGTTGTCAGAAGTACCCAATCCTGGATACTGAATCGACGTCCCCCTAGGAGGTGATGACCCTGTAGCCACCACAGGAGAGAAATTCTGGCTCTGGGAGATAGACTTATCTTCCGGTGAATGTGTAGGTGAGACCAGGGCCATTTGTTCAGCAAGTCCCACTGAAACACCCGGGCGTGAAATCTGCCAAATGGTATGGCTTCGTACGCCGCAACCATCTTCCCCAGAACCCGAGTACAATGATGGATCGACACACTTGTCGGCTTCAGAAGTTCCCTGACCATCGTCTGCAGTTCCCGAGCCTTTTCTTCTGGAAGAAATACCTTTTGTAAATCCGTGTCCAGAATCATGCCCAGAAAAGGAAGCCGAGTGGTTGAAATCAACTGGGATTTCGGCAAATTGAGCACCCAACCGTGCTGTCGCAGAACAGAGAGTGACAACTCTACACTTCTCAGCAACCGTTCCTTGGACCTCGCCTTTATCAGGAGATCGTCCAAGTACGGAATAATTGAAACCCCCTGTTTGCGAAGAAGAACCATCATTTCCGCCATGACTTTGGTGAAAATCCTCGGAGCCGTGAAAAGCCCAAACGGCAACGTCTGAAATTGGTAATGAGAATCCTATATCGCAAACCTGAGGAAAGCCTGATGCGGAGGATATATCGGCACATGTAAGTAGGCATCTTTTATGTCGACTGACGCCATAAAATCCCCCCCCCTCCAGGCTGGCAATCACCGCTCGAAGGGATTCCATCTTGAACTTGAACACTTTCAAGTATGGATTGAGGGATTTTAGATTTAGAATTGGTCTGACCGAACCGTCCGGTTTCGGCACCACAAAGAGGCTCGAGTAGAACCCCTCTCCCCGCTGGGACGGGAACAATGACCCTCTGCAGACACAATTTTTGAATCGCTGCCCGGACCACCTCCCTGTCCGGAAGAACTACAGGTAATGCCGAAATGAAGAACCGGTGAGGGGGCATCTCGCGAAACTCCAGTTTGTATCCTTGAGACACCCAAGGATCCAGGTCTGATTGAATCCAGACCTGACTGAATATCCGAAGATGGCCCCCCACCGGTCCGGACTCCCCCAGGGAAGCCCCAGCGTCATGCGGTGGACTTGGTAGCAACAGGGGAGGACTTTTGGTCCTGTGCGCCTGAGGCTGCAGGAAGTTTCTTTCCCCGTCCTCTACCCTTTGAGGCGAGGAAAGATGAACCTTTCTCACGCCTGCATTTGTATTGACGAAAGGACTGCATTTGGTGATGTGGTGACTTTTTCTGTTGTGTGGGAACATAAGGAAGAAAAGAGGACTTACCCGCAGTCGCGGTCGAGACTAGGTCAGCCAAGCCGTCCCCAAACAAGACCGTACCTTTGAAGGGTAGTGCTTCCATAGACCTCTTGGAGTCGGCATCAGCATTCCATTGATGGATCCACAGGGCCCTCCTAGCAGATATCGACATGGCATTGGTCCTTGAACCCAAGAGACAGACGTCCCTCGCCACATCCTTTAAGTAATCTGCAGCGTCCTTAATATAACCAAGAGTTAAAAGGACATTATCTTTATCAAGAGTATCCATGTCACTAGCTAAATTCTCAGCCCATTTAGCAATAGCACTACTCACCCATACAGACGCCACAGTGGGTCTGAGCAGAGCCTCCGAATTAGCGGAAATGGACTTCAGACACGTCTCCAACTTGCGATCCGCCGGATCCTTGAGAGCTGCCGTGTCAGGAGACGGAAGCGCCACCTTCTTAGACAAACGGGATAGAGCTTTATCAATGGTTTTCCCTGTCATCAGAGGGGAAAGGATACGCCATATAAATCCTCTTGGGAATCTGCCATTTCTTATCCGGCGACTCCCAAGCCTTTTCACAAAGAGTATTCATTTCATGAGAGGGGGGAAACTTTACCTCAGGTTTTTTTCCCTTGAACAAGCAAATCCTTGTTTCCTGTACCGCAGGTTCATCAGAAATGTGTAAAACATCTTTTATAGCCACAATCATGTACTGAATACTCTTAACTAAATGTGGATGTAACGCAGCCTCAGTGAAATCGACCTCGGAATCAGAGTCCGTGTCGGTATCAGTATCCCCCACCTGGGTAAATGGCCTCTTTTGGGACCCGGATGGGGTCTGTACCTGAGACAAAGCCTCCTCCATGGACTTTTTCCACACCTGCGTCTGTGACTCAGACTTATCTAACCTCTTCGATAAAGAAGCTACATTGGAATTGATTGTATTAAGGAGTGCTAGTAAGTCAGGTGTCGGCTGCGTCGACAGTGCCAATTCTAGCCCCGCATCCACACCTCCCATAACCTCCTCTGGTGAATAACATTCAGCCTCAGACATGTCGACACGTAGTACCGACACACACAACACACAGAACGTCCCAGCAAGGTGACAGGCCCACACTGCAGCCCAGAAAGAGGAGACAGAGGGAGTATGCCAGCTCACACCCCAGCGCCCATATATCGGTATAACGATATATGTACCCAGTGCTGCCTGTTTGATAAAAAAACCAGGACCCCACTGCGGCTCCCCTCTGGAGATGCCCCCGATACTTGTTGTGAATCGTGGAGGTCCCGGCAGCGTCTCTCCCTCAGCCGCGTGTAGGGAGAAAATGGCGCGTGTGAGCAGCGGACCGAAGCTCCGCCCCCTTCCCGGCGGCCACGGCCCGCCAAATTCAAACTAACTAAAAATGCCGGCGGGGGTCTGTAAAGGGTGCCTAGGCACCCACTACCATAATATGCCGCCCTGAACTCCAGTAACATGCCTCCCAGGGCGCCCCCAGCACCCTGCACCCAGTGACTACCGTTGGTGATGTGTGTGGGAGCATGGAGCACAGCGTTACCGCTGTGCTTTACCTTCCGTTACTGAAGTCTTCTGCCATCCTGAAGTCTTCTGATCTTCTCATACTCACCCAACTTCTGGCTTCTGTGAGGGGGTGACGGCGTGGCTCCGGGAACAAGCAGCTAGGCGCACCAAGTGATCGAACCCTCTGGAGCTAATGGTGTCCACTAGCCGAGAAGCAGAGCCTTGAAACTCACAGAAGTAGGTCTGCTTCTCTCCCCTCACTCCCACGCTGCAGGGAGCCTGTAGCCAGCAGGTCTCCCTGAAAATAAAAAACCTAACAAAAGTATTTTCTAGAGAAACTCAGTAGAGCTCCCCTAGTGTGCATCCAGTCACTCCTGGGCACAAAGTCTAACTGGGGTCTGGAGGAGGGGCATAGAGGGAGGAGCCAGTTCATACCCAGATTAAGTCTTTTTAGTGTGCCCAAGCTCCTGCGGATCCCGTCTATACCCCATGGTCCTTTTGGAGTCCCCAGCATCCTCTAGGACGTAAGAGAAAAATACTTACCCACTCTGATGGCAACATTTTCAGTGTTGGGATGCCGTGGTCGGTCATGTAACCGCCGGCATCCTGACCACTGGCATTTAGTATGTAGTCCTTTGGCATATTGCATGCATAGGAAGGTTCCACAACTATTTACAGGACATAAAAAGTAATTTAGATCAGTATGGCTCTAGAGAAGGTCAAAATCCTTCATCATACTTCAAACTTCAATATATAAATAACCAATGCAGCCTTTGAACCACGTAAACAGGATAGTCTATATATGTATTCTTTAGAGATTGAAGCTTTACATTTAACATTTCTAATCATAATTCTAATTTTTGATTGCGGATCTGGAAAAACAATTACATCAAACATTCGAATGGAGTCCTCCATATTTGTCATGTCGTCCTCTCTCTCTCCTTCCAATTAATCCATACACCTCCATAAATAGAGTCTGGGTCATTGGGCTTCTCCAACAAATCTTTCTGCTTCCTCAAACTAAAAGACACTAGTGTCACCTATTGGCGCTGGTGGATAGAATACCTTCTAATGTAATAAGGATTTGTGAAAACTGATTTTTAGATGCTAGCAAGTGCTAGCAAGTAAGATTTGAAATAAGATGTGCAATAAAGGACATAATATAGCCAACAAACACTAAAAATGGCTGCACCAACCCAGCATTAAGCTAATGTTTCGGTGTGCTGTAATACTAAACCTCTGTGCTACTGTTTGTTTTTTATTCTTGCAAAGTGAATGAATCTTGCTGGAAAAAAGCACTATATATAAATAAAATTATTATTATGCTTACTAGTAAATAATGACACAATAATTCTTGTACTACACATTCACACATCACAGATGGCTATTCAGCAGCGTCATATCACATGAAAATCAAGCACCATGAACGTTTGAATTATATAAATATTTGAACGTTTTATTTGAATGGAGTTGAACATCATACCTACCACAATAAAATGTGTTCTGTCCTTAACGTTTTCATATTAAAAGGAGACTCATACCTTGTATACACAAGTGCAAGCTATTGGTCAGGCTTCTGTCTAGAAAACTAAGCCACAAAGACTTGCTGGATGTGCATGGAAGGGCAGTGACCAAACTCCAGCACAGAAAGAGGTTCGTCAGGCAGTTTGGTTTGTAACTCTGTAACTATAAAATGCAGTCTATGAAAAGTCCAGTAATTGGCATTTTGGTGTAATATTTCCACAGGGTACCACTGTGGTAGCCCCGATACTTTTGTAGAATGAAAAAACTGAATTTCCTCTGCTTCAGTAAGTTGACTTCAGAATACTAAAAGGTATGTATTAGTTGTAAAATAAGCGGTGTAGCAAGTGTATTTTACTCTTGCAGGTTGGCTAAGAGATGATAATCAGCAATATACAAGGCTTAAGTATTTGTGATTACTGGATATGAATGATGGATCACTGTGATAATTTGCCAAGACAAGGAGATTCGTTAATCAACATTCTTCAAATACTAAATAAGCTAAGGTAGCTTATGAGGTGTTGGCATTCACTGTTGATCCTGCACTAGACAGATAATAGCAGACTGGTTGCCATGGGTTACTGCACACATGTACCATTAGTAAATAAGCTTCAGGGTGTTTTAATCCAGTCATAGTCAACCTCTACATTTAACTATAGAAAACAACAAAAGGCTGAAATGTCAGAAAAGACGACCACAATTAAACTTCCAGCCTCACTTCAGAAATCACTTGCCAGTAACGTTAATAAAATGGCTTATGCACAAAAGATTAATTAGCAAATACAATTTAATCTGCTGTCTTTAGTGAAATTGGGAGGATTTCTTGTCCACTATGAAACTGAAATTACGTCGTAAAGCATAGCGTTAACATTCATAAATGAAAAAAATAAAGGATATGAAATCCAAAAAACAGCTGGACTTAAATAAACAAACAAACTGAATCCTAAAACAAAACTGCACAAACATATCTTAAACATAGCATGTTTTAGTGACTTGAAATCCATAACTGCATGGAAAATAAATAATTGCACTGGTAAATATATATATTTGGATTAAGCATTTTTCACAGATGCTGAAATGAACCACTTTTTTTTCCTAGGAACTAAAACTTGCACATTGCGCTATTGCCACTAAGTACTTACAAAGTCTTCATTGCTTGTGGGTTCTGCAGCGTATTGCCCTGCAATAGACACTGCCCCAGTGGCTCTGAAGAGGCACGACATGATAAAGAAATACATTTATACTGGTCAGTTTGAATCAAGGTATGCTGAACACAAGCTAAAATGTGTTCTAAATCTCTCACAAAACAAAAAATAAAAATGTACAGTGAATTATGATATTATAGTAAAATAAAATCAATTTTCTTTTACATTTTCCCTGAATATAATCAATAATATACAATATCTTCACTAGCAACAAATTACAAACTGACCGTAAGACAAAGTGGGATAAAGGCTTTGGAAACCACAAAAGGAAATGTAGGCCTCCCACAGCAGTAATACTCCAGGTATGCAATTGCTGACCGATAAGATTACAGGTCAACCAACAGTCTGAGAACATTCGTGACGTCATTTACGTCAAGTCTGCCATGTTTACTTCTGGGAGAGGAGCTCTCCAATAGCAAAATGAGCTGAACTCTGGGTAAGTGAATGCAGAATTCTGTTCTTTATCAAGTAGAGGAAAGACGTGTTCAACCAGTTCACTCAGCCTGCCATACCTGGGGGGAGAAATATAAAACACAAATATCCAAGTCAATAAATCAAAATGGATAACTAGTCACACATTATAAGTCTTGAGACATAAAACTTATTTTTTAAAATATGAATTCAATATGTACGAGAGTTTTGCAAGATGATCACAAATTCTTGATGTCTAACGGAGAGTTTCCTTATATGAACATAGAAGTGGGTATTTTCAATAAAAGTTGGATCCATTCCGACATGCATTTATCGGAATGGATGCGACAAGCCCTACTGTCGGATTTGCCCGTTTCCGGTGTCCTGTGCGTGCAGCTGCTGTCAGCAGCTCCCTGGGTGTGAGATCACAGGGAGCTGCTAGAGGGAACCGCACTCCGCTGTGAAGCACAGTGCCGGCCGGGGAGCGCTGCTGGGTAAGAGGAGCCTGGCTGGGGGATACCCGTCATAGAGGTACCTGCCTGCCCTGCTGCCCCTATAGCCCGCTGCCCCGCTCCCCCGTCTCATTTCCTCAATACGATTTTTTTTAAAAGTCAGATTGAGATTGTCGGAAACTGGACAAAACTGTCAAATGTGGCCCCGTTTCAGACAGAAGCACGCGGATCGGCGGCTATTCCGCCGATCCACGTTCTTTCCGACAAGTTGAATTTCCCAACTTGTCAGAAAAATGAGGCGGGGATTGAATAGGTCAGAACCCCTTTCCGACCTTAAAAAGTCAAAAACTGCCATCTTTCCGACAAGACAGCAGTTTTTGACAGTAACTGAATATACCCCTATCTTTATCGGATAGTTATTTATAATCAATTTTATTCACAGACACTGGGGACTTCCATAGACACCAAATTTGTGCCAAGCTTTAGGTCTATTTGAAGAGAAATATCTGGAGTAGCCAATTTAGAAAAAACTTGGTGTTGTAAGACAAATACATTGATTACCTGTTTATTTGGGATTGGGGCTCTAGTTCTGTCTGTCCGTTTGTGTATCATTTGAACATTAACAAGGTTTAGATTTCATAAAGACCTTCAAATAAAATGACTTGATATCACAATGGATGATAAAAGAGTAACAGAAGCATTCCAAAATAAGTGGGACTGTTATATGCACCTTAATGACAAGAGGAATCATCTGAAACTATGGAAGCATAATATTCCAAATGGACAGTTTCCCCATATCTGGATGAATTGTTCTACAGTTAAATAAAGCTTCCTTCAAGCAGGCAAATAAACTTTTTCATTCATTGAGAAGCCATATTTATTCTGATAACTTATTAAATAAGGCTTTATATGAAGCTTCTATAGCAAACAAAATCAACATGAGAGCAGATAGATGACTTGCCTTTGTTTCACAGAATAATCGTATGCAATGAATAACAAAAGAAACATAATAAAATGTGTTTTTTTTTTTTTAACATTTGATTAGACCTCAAAACCATATCCGACAAACCGAGACCAGGAGGTTTAGAAATCTAATCTTAGAAACAGGTTATCTCCTAGCTTCTACTAGGAGGAGAAAAATAAAAATAGGAACAAAAATAAAACTGCAGGTGTGTCTAAATCAATCTGGTTACCATTCAAGTCAAATGTTTGCTTTTCTCCAATTGTGGCAAAGAAACATATAAGGTGTACTGTACTCATGGGGCACACACAAGCACTATGTTTAATGATTAGGTTTCCTATTGAGAGTTTCAGCAACTATTCAGCTGCATGTAAATGCAGCATTTATTATGACAGACATTCTATTTGCATGTTAAAGATTGATTTTCTTGAACACAGAGAAAAATAGTCTTAAGACAAGAAATAGAAACTGAAGAATCACCATCTCAGAATGTATTCTGGTGTCAAGATGGTAACAATTATGGTTCCAAAATTAGAAGCATTGAATATTCAAGGGCTAGATGCAAAGGCTTAATGGATTTTTGATTTAAGAGCACATTTCCTCAAGGTCTAAAGGTGGGTACACATGGAGAGATCAGTGCTTAAAATCTAAAGGTGGGTACACATGGAGAGATCCGTGCTTAAAATCTAAGCAATCTGACTAGATTGCTTAGCACGGATCTCAGTGTATATGCCCCCCAGCGATAGCAATGTGCGGCCCCGCACGTCGCTATTGCCGGTGCTAGATTGGCCTGCATGCAGTCACAATCTAGCATATCATGTGATGAACGGCTCCCCCTCGCTCTTCCCACATCGCGCTGTGCTGAGCGGAGGGATAGATGTGTTCCGAGCGGTCTGTGACAGATTGCTCAGCACATACCTCTTTAGTGTGTACTGCCCTTAAGACTGAATGAAGTACTATATAATCAAGTTATGCACATATAGAAAACCTCATTAATGTTATGTTCATGCTTAAGAAAGCATTTGTTATAGTCCAGTCTTTTGCAAACAAGAAAGTAGTATTAATGGACCCCTGACGCACAATAATCGTAGATGCTAGTTAGTACTTTTAGTACTAAATACTGGAACCAACATGTGCTGATTAACACAAAAATCACAATATTTATTAAAACACAATCCCAAACTGAGTGGGTAAAATACAATGAAACAAATGTGCAAAATGGGGTGAGGTAGATGGGAGCCAGGTGACTTCATAAAGTGCTAAACGTGCTTTGAGTCCTTCTTAAATGGATGACATTCTCTCACCATAGTCCATGGCTGCGGTGGGCTAGCTTTAGAAGGTAGCTGGGGTCCTAGGCTGAATGGCCCAGCACCACCGCACTGTGCGTGTCAGCTCAAAGTCTCCTGTCCCAGGATGCACCCCACGCTTGTCCTCGTCCAAATAACGCGTTTCGGTCCATGGACTATGGTGAGAGAATGTCTTCCATTTAAGAAGGACTCAAAGCACGTTTAGCACTTTATGAAGTCACCTGGCTCCCATCTACCTCACCCCATTTTGCACATTTGTTTCATTGTATTTTACCCACTCAGTTTGGGATTGTGTTTTAATAAATATTGTGATTTTTGTGTTAATCAGCACATGTTGGTTCCAGTATTTAGTACTAAAAGTACTAACTAGCATCTACGATTATTGTGCGCCAGGGGTCCATTAATACTTCTTTCTTGTTTGCATTTGTTGGAGATTAGTGTTTATCTCCTTTTTATTGGACCTAGGCAGCACTATTCTCAGTACTGCGCTCATCTGAAAGTACTCCATTTTTGATAGTCCAGTCTTTTATAGAAGTAGTCTATCTACACCTTTAATTCAATTACAGTTAGTTTTTCATTTTCCGGATTAGCTAAATACAGATGTGTCCTCATACGCTTAGCCTCAATACGTCATGGACATGAGACGCCTGGAGCAAGTGAGCTGAACTAGGCAGGGTAATGTAGTGTCCTTTTCTTTAAATTTGCGACTAATACGCATCACAGTTTTAAATATGTGCAGAGTGGCAGATGAAGCATAACGGATCTTGGCATGAAAAAAAAAGATGCAGCCACTGCATCGTAGCATTTCATATACAGATGCGGACTCATTTGCACACACATGTACAAGTGCTGCATATCAAGTTCATCAATGCAGGTCCGTGATGCGGTTTGGTCATATTGCATTGCGGCTGAGGCACATATTCAAGCGATACACACGGGACATGGTGCGACAAGAAGGGCCATGTGGTTTGACTGCAGCAATAAAGTATGAGCTAGCCAGAATAAGTATTTCATCCTACCCCTAATCCTAACCCACCCCTCCCGCAGCCTAACCCTCCCCCTTATGCCTAACCCTGGTACTTACCTTGGGGATCCATTGGGCTTCTGACTATCAGGATCCCGCTGTCGGCCTTCTTACTGTTCCGACTGCCTGGGATGTTGACCACATATCCCTGCTCATTTATACGTTTTTTCTGAATTTAGAATTTTCCTTTTTTTTTGTAGTTCATTGTTGAGCTTCATAGTGTAATTAATGGACAGCTGTGTATTCTGACAATGGCCATGATAATAAGAATTTACTTACCGATAATTCTATTTCTCGGAGTCCGTAGTGGATGCTGGGGTTCCTGAAAGGACCATGGGGGAGTAGCGGCTCCGCAGGAGACAGGGCACAAAAAGTAAAGCTTTAGGATCAGGTGGTGTGCACTGGCTCCTCCCCCCATGACCCTCCTCCAAGCCTCAGTTAGGATACTGTGCCCGGACGAGCGTACACAATAAGGAAGGATTTTGAATCCCGGGTAAGACTCATACCAGCCACACCAATCACACTGTACAACCTGTGATCTGAACCCAGTTAACAGTATGATAACAGCGGAGCCTCTGAAAAGATGGCTCACAACAATAATAACCCGATTTTTGTAACTATGTACAAGTATTGCAGATAATCCGCACTTGGGATGGGCGCCCAGCATCCACTACGGACTCCGAGAAATAGAATTATCGGTAAGTAAATTCTTATTTTCTCTATCGTCCTAGTGGATGCTGGGGTTCCTGAAAGGACCATGGGGATAATACCAAAGCTCCCAAACGGGCGGGAGAGTGCGGATGACTCTGCAGCACCGAATGAGAGAACTCCAGGTCCTCCTTAGCCAGGGTATCAAATTTGTAGGATTTTACCAACGTGTTTGCCCCTGACTAAATAGCCGCTCGGCAAAGTTGTAAAGCCGAGACCCCTCGGGCAGCCGCCCAAGATAAGCCCACCTTCCTTGTGGAATGGGCATTTACATATTTTGGCTGTGGCAGGCCTGCCACAGAATGTGCAAGCTGAATTGTATTACACATCCAACTAGCAAAAGTCTGCTTAGAAGCAAGAACCCCCTGTTTGTTGGGTGCATACAGGATAACAGCAAGTCAGTTTTCCTGACTCCAGCCGTCCTGGAACCTATATTTACAGGGCCCTGACAACATCTAGCAACCTGGAGTCCTCCAAGTCCCTAGTAGGCGCAAGGCACCAAAATAAGCTGGTTCAGGTGAAACACTGACACCACCTTAGGGAGAGAACTGGGGACGAGTCCGCAGCTCTGCCCTGTCCAAATGGACAACCAGATATGGGCTTTTTTGAGAAAAAAACCACCAATTTGACACTCGCCTGGTCCAGGCCAGGGCCAAGAGCATGGTCACTTTTCATGTGAGATGCTTCAAATCCACAGATTTGACTGGTTTTAAACCAATGTGATTTGAGGAATCCCAGAACTACGTTGAGATCCCACAGTGCCACTGGAGGCACAAAAGGGGGTTGTATATGCAATACTCCCTTGACAAACTTCTGGACTTCAGGAACTGAAGCCACTTCTTTCTGGAAGAAAATCGACAGGGCCGAAATTTGAACCTTAATGGACCCCAATTTGAGGCCCATAGACACTCCTGTTTGCAGGAAATGCAGGAATCGACCGAGTTGAAATTTCTTCGTGGGGCCTTTCTGGCCTCACACCACGCAACATATTTTTGCCACATGTGGTGATAATGTTGTGCGGTCACCTCCTTTCTGGCTTTGACCAGGGTAGGAATGACCTCTTCCGGAATGCCTTTTTCCCTTAGGATCCGGCGTTCCACCGCCATGCCGTCAAACGCAGCTGCGGTAAGTCTTGGAACAGACATGGTACTTGCTGAAACAAGTCCCTTCTTAGCGGCAGAGGCCATAAGTCCTCTGTGAGCATCTCTTGAAGTTCCGGGTACCAAGTCCTTCTTGGCCAATCCGGAGCCATGAGTATAGTTCTTACTCCTCTACGTCTTATAAGTCTCAGTACCTTAGGTATGAGAAGCAGAGGATGGAACACATACACCGACTGGTACATCCATGGTGTTACCAGAACGTCCACAGCTATTGCCTGAGGGTCTCTTAACCTGGCGCAATACCTGTCCCGTTTTTTGTTCAGACGGGACGCCATCATGTCCACCTTTGGTATTTCCCAACGGTTTACAATCATGTGGAAAACTTCCCGATGAAGTTTCCACTCTGCCGGGTGGAGGTCGTGCCTGCTGAGGAAGTCTGCTTCCCAGTTTCCATTCCCGGAATGAAACACTGTTGACAGTGCTATCACATGATTTTCCGCCCAGCGAAAAGTCCTTGCAGTTTTTGCCATTGCCCTCCTGCTTCTTGTGCCGCCCTGTCTATTTACGTGGGCGACTGCCGTGATGTTTTTCCCACTGGATCAATACCGGCTGACCTTGAAGCAGAGGTCTTGCTAAGCTTAGAGTATTATAAATTTACCCTTAGCTCCAGTATATTTATGTGGAGAAAAGTCTCCAGACTTGATCACACTCCCTGGAAATTTTTTCCTTGTGTGACTGCTCCCCAGCCTCTCGGGCTGGCCTCCGTGGTCACCAGCATCCAATCCTGAATGCCGAATCTGCGGCCCTCTAGAAGATGAGCACTCTGTAACCACCACAGGAGAGACACCCTTGTCCTTGGATATAGGGTTATCCGCTGATGCATCTGAAGATGCGATCCGGACCATTTGTCCAGCAGATCCCACTGAAAAATTCTTGCGTGAAATCTGCCGAATGGAATTGCTTCGTAGGAAGTCACCATCTTTACCAGGACCCTTGAGCAATGATGCACTGATTTTAGGAGGTTCCTGACTAGCTCGGATAACTCCCTGGCTTTCTCTTCCGGGAGAAACACCTTTTTCTGGACTGTGTCCAGAATCATCCCTAGGCACAGCAGACTTGTCGTCGGGATCAGCTGCGATTTTGGAATATTTAGAATCCACCCGTGCTGTTGTAGCAGTATCCGAGATAGTGCTACTCCGACCTCCAACTGTTCCCTGGACTTTGCCCTTATCAGGAGATCGTCCAAGTAAGGGATAATTAAGACGCCTTTTCTTCGAAGAAGAATCATCATTTCGGCCATTACCTTGGTAAAGACCCGGGGTGCCGTGGACAATCCAAACGGCAGCGTCTGAAACTGATAGTGACAGTTCTGTACCACGAACCTGAGGTACCCTTAGTGAGAAGGGCAAATTTTGGACATGGAGGTAAGTATCCCTGATGTCTCGGGACACTATATAGTCCCCTTCTTCCTGGTTCGTTATCACTGCTCTGAGTGACTCCATCTTGATTTGAACCTTTGTAAGTGTTCAAATTTTTTTAGATTTAGAATAGGTCTCACCTAGCCTTCTGGCTTCAGTACCACAATATAATGTGGAATAATACCCCTTTTCTTGTTGTAGGAGGGGTAATTTGATTATCACCTGCTGGGAATACAGCTTGTGATTTTTTTCCCATACCGCCTCCTTGTCGGAGGGAGACCTTGGTAAACCAGACTTCAGGAGCCTGCGAAGGGGAAACGTCTCGACATTCCAATCTGTACCCCTGGGATACTACATGTAGGATCCAGGGGTCCTGTACGGTCCCAGCGTCATGCTGAGAGCTTGGCAGAAGCGGTGGAACGCTTCTGTTCCTGGGAATGGGCTGCCTGCTGCAGTCTTCTTCCCTTTCCTCTATCCCTGGGCAGATATGACTCTTATAGGGACGAAAGGACTGAGGCTGAAAAGACGGTGTCTTTTTCTGCAGAGATGTGACTTAGGGTAAAAACGGTGGATTTTCCAGCAGTTGCCGTGGCCACCAGGTCCGATGGACCGACCCCAAATAACTCCTCTTCCTTTATACGGCAATACACCTTTGTGCCGTTTGGAATCTGCATCACCTGACCACTGTCGTGTCCATAAACATCTTCTGGCAGATATGGACATCGCACCTACTCTTGATGCCAGAGTGCAAATATCCCTCTGTGCATCTCGCATATATAGAAAATGCATCCTTTAAATGCTCTATAGTCAATAAAATACTGTCCCTGTCAAGGGTATCAATATTTTTAGTCAGGGAATCCGACCAAGCCACCCCAGCTCTGCACATCCAGGCTGAGGTGATCGCTGGTCGCAGTATAACACCAGTATGTGTGTATATACTTTTTATGATATTTTCCAGCCTCCTGTCAGCTGGCTCCTTGAGGACGGCCCTATCTATAGACGGTACCGCCACTTGTTTTGATAAGCGTGTGAGCGCCTTATCCACCCTAAGGGGTGTTTCCCAACGCGCCCTAACTTCTGGCGGGAAAGGGTATACCGCCCATAATTTTCTATCGGGGGGAACCCGCGCATCATCACACACTTCATTTAAATTTATCTGATTCAGGAAAAACTACGGTAGTTTTTTTCACATCCCACATAATACCCTCTTTTGTGGTACTTGTAGTATCAGAAATATGTAACACCTCCTTCATTGCCCTTAACGTGTGGCCCTAATAAGGAATACGTTTGTTTATTCACCGTCGACACTGGATTCAGTGTCCGTGTCTGTGTCTGTGTCGACCGACTAAAGTAAACGGGCGTTTTAAAACCCCTGACGGTGTTTCTGAGACGTCTGGACCGGTACTAATTGTTTGTCGGCCGTCTCATGTCGTCAACCGACCTTGCAGCGTGTTGACATTATCACGTAATTCCCTAAATAAGCCATCCATTCCGGTGTCGACTCCCTAGAGAGTGACATCACCATTACAGGCAATTGCTCCGCCTCCTCACCAACATCGTCCTCATACATGTCGACACACACGTACCGACACACAGCACACACACAGGGAATGCTCTGATAGAGGACAGGACCCACTAGCCCTTTGGAGAGACAGAGGGAGAGTTTGCCAGCACACACCAAAAACGCTATAATTATATAGGGACAACCTTATATAAGTGTTTTCCCTTATAGCATCTTTTATATATTTCTAACGCCAAATTAGTGCCCCCCCTCTCTGTTTTAACCCTGTTTCTGTAGTGCAGTGCAGGGGAGAGCCTGGGAGCCTTCCCTCCAGCCTTTCTGTGAGGGAAAATGGCGCTGTGTGCTGAGGAGATAGGCCCCGCCCCTTTTTCGGCGGGCTCGTCTCCCGCTCTTTAATGGATTCTGGCAGGGGTTAAATATCTCCATATAGCCCCCGGAGGTTATATGTGAGGTATTTTTAGCCAAAAAAGGTTTTCATTTGCCTCCCAGGGCGCCCCCCTCCCAGCGCCCTGCACCCTCAGTGACTGCCGTGTGAAGTGTGCTGAGAGGAAATGGCGCACAGCTGCAGTGCTGTGCGCTACCTTAAGAAGACTGAGGAGTCTTCTGCCGCCGATTCTGGACCTCTTCTCGTTTCAGCATCTGCAAGGGGGCCGGCGGCGAGGCTCCGGTGACCATCCAGGCTGTACCTGTGATCGTCCCTCTGGAGCTAATGTCCAGTAGCCAAAGAAGCCAATCCATCCTGCACGCAGGTGAGTTCACTTCTTCTCCCCTAAGTCCCTCGTTGCAGTGATCCTGTTGCCAGCAGGACTCACTGTAAAATAAAAAACCTAAGCTAAACTTTTCTAAGCAGCTCTTTAGGAGAGCCACCTAGATTGCACCCTTCTCGGCCGGGCACAAAAATCTAACTGAGGCTTGGAGGAGGGTAATGGGGGGAGGAGCCAGTGCACACCACCTGATCCTAAAGCTTTACTTTTTGTGCCCTGTCTCCTGCGGAGCCGCTACTCCCCCATGGTCCTTTCAGGAACCCCAGCATCCACTAGGACGATAGAGAAATAATATTTTTTTTATTAAACCCTTTGTAGCTTACAAGTCTAATTTACTCCCCACTGATATAATTATGAACATTATTCCTGATTCCAAGTTTTCTGTGAATTAAGATTTTCACGTAAATCTCCAATGTTTTTTAAATTTGTGCATGCCCAGGAGCCACACTGCACATGTGCAGATTTATTTCTGCGACGACGCTTGCAGTGCTCCTAAAGCCGCAGCATGACCGACAGGCTGCCGGTGTTTGGGAGCGGTGACGGGGAGTGTCCCAGAAAATGGGGGCATGCCAGTACCCGTTTTCTGGTTGTGCCGAAGCCAGTTGCTGCAACCTTGGAGGCATCACTGGCCCCAGCAGTGTTATTTTGCCGAACATCCTGAGTAACCTGAGATCAGATGGTCATGCAGTTGATCCAATGCAGAAGTGAATAACATTGATTTTCTCTTTATACTGGTATCTGGCAAGGAGTGGGATATTATAGGCAGCAAGTGAGCCGTCAGTTCTTGAAGATGATGTGTTGGAAGCAGGAAAACGGGCAGGCTTAAGGATCTGAGTGACTTTGACAAGGGCCAAATTGTGATGGTTAGACAACTGGGTTAGAGCATCTCCAAAGGGTGTTAAAAAATGTGAAAAACTCATGTCGACCTATAGACCTAATGCATGTCGACCAATAGTGGTCAACCTAATTGCTGTCGACCTAAAGACCGGATACCTCTCCAAAACGGCAGGTCTACGTTAGTACCTACTAAAGTGGTACAAGTAAAGACAACCGGTGAAGAAGCAACAGGGTCATAGGCTCTCAAGGTTTGTAGGGAACAAAGGCTAGTCCATGTGGTCCTATCCCACTGAAGAATTACTGTAGTGCAAATTGATGAAACAAAATGAATGCTGGCTATAACAGAAATATATCGGAGCAAACAGTGCATTGTAGCTTGTTGCATTTGGGTCTGCGTAGCAGCAGACAGGTCAGCGTGTCCATGCTGATCCCTGTTCACTGCCAACAGTGCTTACAGTGGGCACGCGAGTGTCAAAACTGGACCATGGAGCAATGGAAGGAGGTGGCCTGGTCTGATGAATCACGTTTTCTTCTACATCATGTGGACAGTGTGCGTGTGTGTCATTTACCAGGGGAAGAGACTGCATCAGGATGCACTATGGGAAGAAGTCAAGACAGCAGAGGCAGTGTGATGCTCTGGGCAACGTTCAGCTGGGGAACCTTGGGTCCTGTCATTCATGTTACTTTAACAACATTGTTGCTTATATACATGGTGGCAACACTATTGTTCCTCTGTACAGAACTGGCCAACCCAAAGTTCACAATACTCCTCCAGAATGGGGTGTTATGAGCAATATGAGATAGATCGATAGAGTAATAAGATCTTGCTAGACACAGGTGAAGCTTTATAACTAAATATATATAACACACTTCTCATGCTACCAGACACAAAGAGACTTACGAAGTTTTGTTTCCTTTTGTCCTTTCCTGGATTAATTCACCTTTGGGATTGACGGTGAAAATTCGACAGTCTTGTACTCCAACTTTCACATAGGCAAACACATCCTACGATATAAATACAGATACAATTAACACAAGTGAAAACGCCACACTCAAAGCCTACAATGTCAGTAAGGGAGCAGCTGAGAAATAGTTAACCTAATAGTCAGTGAAGAAGTAAAGAATTTTAAAGAGCGTCCAGATATAAACATTTCAACACAGAAGCTAAGCAGCAAGCCAGAAACCTGAGCTGTTTGGGCCTCAGGAAACACTGACTCATAGGGAAATGTTCCCAGTGCAGCCATGCTCCAGGACAGCACACTTCCAGGGGGATCCCTTTGTTTGATAACCTCTTGGCTTAGTTCCACTTTTGTTCAGGGTAGAACAGAGAAATAACTAACTCCTACAAAGTAAGACTTCTACTAAACTGCATGCTCAATGACAAAACTTTATAGAAAGTTATATGTGGGTATTTTATACCAATTCCAGCAACTGTATCTAATTATTTTTGCTGTTTGTGGGCTACCATGATGAGGTCTCTCCAAGTACATATCCAGAGAGCAGAGAAACCATTTTGGTTACCATAAAGTGTGTGGTATGTAAGTAGGCAGAAGTCCACTGAACACCATGCTGCTAAGAACCAGTTTTATTTAAAGATCAAAGTCTATAACCTTGGATGTGGGAAAGATGAACACAGAAATATGCTAGTATGCGCAGGGAGCTCTGCTACATCTAGTGGCTCAGAAAGGATTTGGGATTAGTCCACTTTTGTCTGCTGCTTCTAACGCCTACTTATCCCCAGTAGGCTTACTATGTGCAAAAGTCTCGGCTCTCACTACAAGCACCAAAACAGTTATTTTAACTTTGAATTTAAATCACTTTCAAATACTGCAAGCACTCCCATCTGTGCATAACACCACACCTGCCTGCTGGCAGTAGTAGTACATCCACTGCCTTTAGTGGACAACCCATTCCATATAGTATTATTATAAAGAAAATAGGATTTTAATTATCTACCAGTAAATCCTTTTCTCGTAGTCCATGGGGGATATTGGGGAGACTTAGTACGATGGGGTATAGATGGGGTCCAAAGGAGCCGGTGCACTTTACTGGATGTGCTGGCTCCTTCCTTCTATGCCCCCTCCCACAGGCATTTATAGGTAAAACAGTGCCCGAAGAAAGGACATATATGAGAGAAGGAACATGATAACAAAGAGTGGTGAGATACCAGCACATCACGAACATATAACAACCAGCAACGGCTGGTAACAATAACAGCAACCGCTTAACAGGAAACCACATAACAGAGAAACTGAAGACAAGTCAACGCACTGAGGCAGGTGCCCAATATTCCTTATGGACTATGAGAAAAGGATTTACCAGTAGGTAATTAAAATCCTATTTTCTCTAGCATCCATAAGGGATAATGGGAAGACCAAGAAGGTAATTTTGGGGAGACTAAGGGGGTGATTTAGACCTGATCGTGATTCATACCTGATCGTAGCCCTGCAAAATTTCACACTGACATGCGGGGGGATGCCCAGCACAGGGCTAGTCCGCCCCGCATGTCAGCCCCCCACCCCCGCAGAAGTATCGCACAGCGGCGGTGCTCCCAGCCAGTGCAGCTCTTGCGTGCTGGCCGGGAAATACTCGTCGCTGCCTGGGTCGCAACGGCTGCGTGTGACTTCACTCAGCCGCTGCAGCCTGCCCCCCCGCACGGTCCGGCCCCAAAACGCTGTGCCGCCCCCTCCCGCCCAGAGACCGCCTCTGCCTGTCAAACAGGCAGAGGCGATCACCAGGCAACGTCAGCCGTTGGCGGTCAGCCATACGCCGGCGCACTGCGGCGGCAGCGCATGCGCACTTTGGACCTGATCGCTGCGATGAACGGCAGCGTACGATCAGGTCAGAATGAGCTCCTTAGTACGATGGGAAGGTCCCAAAGCTTCCAGAACGGGCAGGAATGTGCGGAGACTGCAGCAGCACCGCCTGGCCAAACTGGGTATCCTCTTTGGCCAGGGTATGAAACTTGTAGAACTTCACAAAGGTGTTCTCCCTCCGACCAGGTAGCAGCTCGGCATAGTTGCAAGGCCGAGACTCCTCGGTCAGCCTCCCAGGAAGAGCCCACAGATCTTGTAGAGTGGGCCTTCAGAGACTTAGGAACAGGTAAGGCTGCCGACACATAGGCCTGTTGGATAGTAAACCTAAGCCAACGAGCAATGGACTGCTTTGAAGCAGGACAACCCTTTTTCTGCGCATCATAGAGCACGAACAAGGGATCCGTCTTTCTGATCCAAACCATTCGCTTGACATAGATCTTCAAGGCTCGCACAGCATCCAATGCCTCCGGAGGAACAGAAGTGTCAGAACTGGACGGAACCACAATAGGTTGATTCAGGTGAAATGCAGAGACAACCTTCGGCAGGAACTGCTGCCTAGTCCTGAGCTCCGCTCTGTCCTTGTAAAAGACCAACTATGGACTTTTACATGATAAGGCCCCCAATTCTGAGACATGTCTAGCAGAAGCCAGGGCCAGTAACATCACTGGCTTCCACGTGAGGTACTTGTCTTTTACCATCATCAGAGATTCAAACCAGGAGGACTGTAGAAAGTCCACCACATTCAAATCCCAGGGTGCCGTAGGCGGCACAAAAGGAGGTTGTATGTGGAGTACCCCTTGCAAAAAGGTCTGAACTTCTGGCAACAGTGCCAATTTCTTCTGGAAGAAAATGGAGAGCTGAAATCTGGACCTTAATGGAACCCAGACGCAAGCCCTTATCCACAGCAGCCTGCAGGAAACGAAACATCCCAAGTAGAACTCTGCAGGTGGACACGTGCATTCCTCGCACCAAGAGACATATCTTCTCCAGATATGAAGATAGTGTTTTGACGTCACAGGTTTCCTGGCCTGAACCATGGTAGCAAAACCTTTTTGGAAAGGCCTTATGAGCTAGAATGTTCCGCTCAACCTCATGCCGTCAAACGAATTTGCCTTAAGTCCGGGTAGACGAACGGTCCTTGTTGAGTAGAGGCCAAGGGTCTTCGACGGACATGCCCAGAAGATGCGCGTACCACGCCTTCCGAGGCCAATCTGGGGCAATCAGAATTGCCTGGAATCCTTGATTTCTGAATCGCTTGAGCACCCTTGGGAGCAACGGAATCGGAGGAAACAGGTAGACCAGCCTGTAAGGCCAAGGCGACGTCAGTGCGTCCACTGCCCTCGCCTGAGGGTCCCTGGTTCGAGAGCAATACCAATGAAGCTTCTTGTTGAGATGAGAAGCCATCATGTCTATCTGTGGGCAATCCCACCGGTGGATCTGCTGGAACACTTGATGGTGGAGTCCCAACTCCCCCGGGTGGAGGTCGTGACGACTCAGGAAGTCCGCTTCCCTGTTGTCTACACCCGGAATGAAGATTGCCGACACTGCTCTTGCATTTCTTTCCACCCAGAGGAGTATCTTTGACACCTCTCGCATGCAGGCCCTGCTTTTTGTTCCTCCTTGCCGATTGATGTACGCCACTGCAGTGGCGTTGTCCGACTGAACTTGGTTTGCGTGATTCGTGAGCACAGAAGACGCCTGAAGCAGAGCATTGTAGATCGCCCGAAGTTCCAGAATGTTGACTGGAAGGAGGGCTTCGTGGGCTGACCACCTGCCGTGGAACTGTGCCCCTTGGGTGACAGCACCCCATCCTCGCATCCGTTATTGGGAGGGTCCAATCCTGAATCCCGAAACGCCTACCCTCCTGGAGATTGGAGGACTGCAGCCACCACAGGAGGGAAATCCTGGCCTGAGGTGACAGCCGAATCATCTGGTGCATCTGTAGATGTGATCCGGATGACTTGTTAAGGAGATCCAATTGAAATGTTCTAGCATGGAACCTCCCATATTGGATCGCCTCGTAGGAGGCGACCATCTTCCCCAACAATCTGATGCAAAGATGCATGGATACACGAGCAGGTCGGAGCACCATGCGGACCATCTCCGGAAGTTTTCTCGCCTTGTCCTCCGGGAGGAACACCTTCTGGGCCACCGTATCCAGTAACATCCCCAAGAACAGGAGCCTCTGAGTCGGCTCCAGGTGGGACTTCTGTAAATTGAGAATCCACCCATGGTGTGACAGAAGTTGGATAGTGAGGTCGATATGGAGCAATAGAAGCTTTTATCAGAAGATCGTCCAGGTAAGGTACAACACTGACCCCCTGGACCTGGAGTTGGAACATCATCTCCACCATCACCTTCGTGAATACCCTCGGAGCTGTGGACAGGCCAAAGGGTAGTGCCTGGAACTGGTAGTGATCGTTCAGTAGGGCAAACCTCAGATAAGCCTGATGAGGTGGCCAAATTGGAATATGAAGGAAGGCGTCTTCGATATCCAGGGAGACCAGGAACTCCTGTTCTTCCAGACCCGCAATCATTGCCTTCATGGATTCCATTTTGAACTTGAAAACCTTTAGGTAAGGATTCAAGGACTTTGAATTCAAAATGGGCCGTACCGAGCCGTCCGGCTTTGCTACCACAAACAGGTTGGAGTAATAACCCCTGCCTCGTTATGGTTATCGGTACTGGAACAATGACGTGGGACTGGACCAACTTTCGGATGGCCTGTTGCAATGTAACTTGCGCATACTCCAAAGCTGGTAAGCTTGATTTTAAAAATTGTTGGGAAGAAGCACCGTCGAACTCCAGCTTGTATCCCTGAGAAATGAGGTCCCTTACCCAGGTATCCTGGCAGGAGCTTTCCCAGATGCGGCTGAAGTGACTCAGTCGGGCTCCCACCTCGAGATCTCCTCGGGGTGGGTGGGCACCGTCTTGCTGAGGACTTAGTGGAAGCAGAACTGGTGCTCTGTTCCTGAGAATCGGTGGTGGCAGGTCTTTTTGACTTACATCTGGCGCCTCTATTTGCAGTGGAGGCACCTCTGGCCCTAGAACGAAAGCTGTTAGACCGAAAGGACTGAACAGACGGCCCTGGGTAGGAATGCCTAGCTGGCAAGGCACCAGAGGGGAGAAACGTGGATTTCCCAGCAGTGACTTTGCAAATCCACGTATCCAACTCAACCCCAAAGAGCCATTCCCCCGAAAAAGGGAAGGATTCCACACTGCGCTTTGATTCTGCGTCCGCTACCCACTGACGCAACCACAAAGCCCTGCGTGCCGACACTGCCATGGCAGAAGTCCTAGCATTATTATTCCCCATCTCCTTGAGCGAGTCACACAGGATGCGTGTAGTGTCCTGAATGTGCTTGAGGAGAGTCACCATAGTGACCAGAGGCATAGCCCTGGAATGAATGACATGGGTCATCCAGCAACCTGCTATGACTGGCCTCTGCTATATACCTGCTGCCATGTAAATAGATTTGAGTGTAGTCTCTTTCTGTCCCAAGGATCCTTCATGGTAAGGGAGCCCGGGGCAGGCAGCACTGCCTTTTTGGACAGTCGAGAGACTGATATGTCAACCCCCGGGGGTTCTTCCCAGAATTTCCTACCTTTAGGAGCAAATGGGAAAGTGCGCAAAAAGTTTTTTTGACACTTGGAATTTTTTGTCTGGATTTTTCAAGGCCAACTTAAATAGGTCATTAACTCTGCAGAATCAGGGAAAGTGACATTAGGTTTGTTTTGTGTAAAGAAAAACTACTGCTGTGACGCAGCGTCCTCTAGAGGAAGCTATAACATGTCCCGTATAGCCAGAATGAGGGGTTCAATACCCTGAGCAGAATCAGGATCCCCACTAATGGGATCTAAGTCCTCCCCATCCTCCTGTATATCCTCATCTGAATCAGAGTAGGGCAGGTAAACCACGCTTCTGTAGACCTGCATGAGATGGAGGGCTGTGTAACATCTGCCCTAGCGGCTAAGTCTGCAACAGCCTGTTGTAGTAGCTGAGTTTTCTGAACATTAGCAGACAGTTGTGATGACATATCAGACATCATAGTTTTAAGAGCCCCTAAGCCAGGAGGGCTCTAGACCCTCTCCCCCAGCCCTTTCACTGAGTTGCGAAGATTGGCTGCATTGTTCACATGAAACAGAATCAGTAGATAAGGGAGAGAATCTAGTGTGGCATACACTACAGAGATTGTGTTTACCCATGTTTACAGTAATTACAATGACATACACATAGACAGTAATACTGATCAAGCCTGCCCTTACTGTATGTGAGAGGAGACGCAGAGAAAGAGAGAGCGAGAGAGAGAGACGCCAGCACACCCCTAGCTGTACAGCCCCAGTGAGGCTGTCAGCTAATTATATTACAGTGAAACACTAGTAAATTCTCTCCTGCTACACCCTATACTAGTTTTCCAGTGTGTCTTGGGAGTCAGGAAGAGCTGTGTGTGCTGATTGTGGCTGCAGTATTCGAGGAAGGTTCCCAAATGCCTCTGGTCCCGCTCTGAGGTTGCTCCCCCCCTCCCCCCCGATGGCGCCAGAGCTACAGCGTTTTTTTTTATACTGGCAACATCTCCAATCATGCTTAAAAACATTGCACCAGTGCTAGTTTAAGCTATCCTGAGCCAGTTTACATAGGGGGCTCTAGCGGCACCCCCTTCAGGAGGGTCCCATATGCCGCGCTCGCGTTGAGCCGCACTTTGAACTGGGGGACCCCATAGTGGAGCCCTCGGCTTGTACTCACCACAGACGTCACCTTCAGGTTAGTGTTAGTGGTGTGTGGCGTGCTGCGATTGTGACAGCCAAGGCGCAGTGCCCCGCTGAACAAATAACATATCAGGACGGTGGTCCTGCAGCGGGGAAGCAGCTCTGCACCTAGCAAGGCCGGTGACCGTCCCCCCTCTAACTCCCACGGTGCAGGTATGCTGATGCCCAAACAGCATACCGAAAATAATAAAAGTTTAAAAGAAATTTAAGAAAACTCTCTGGAGCTCAGAGATGTGCATCCTCTCCTGAGGGCACTTTTTTCTAAACTGCCTGTGGGAGGGGGCATAGAGGGAAGGAGCCAGCATACACAGTGCAGAAATTTAAAGTGCACCAGCTCCCTTGGACCCCAACTATACCCCATCGTACTAAGTATCCCCAATATTCCTTATGGATGCGAGAGAAAGTGGGTTTTTGCACAGTAGTTCTAACTATAATCTGCATTTTATAATTATCTATTTAGATTTTTGAAAAATGTTATTTCCGATTACCTTTACATCCCTTATACATGATTAGTAATGCTGCAATATGTTTATCACAGGGTTTACAGCCTGTAAGTATATGGCCATGTGCATAAATATTTGGCTACTGAAGTCCTTGCCCCTCACTAAAGCAACCTCTCTTTGTACTTCCTTCTCTTACTACTTTCTCCCTTTCAGATTATTTACATTTACTATAATTTACTCCCACACATGTATACAATAGAAAATCAAAATCCTTAGCAAATGTGCATCCAATTGACTACCAATATTATTGACTACTCGATGTAGCATTAACGAAGAAATTCAGACACAAGGTCATCTCCTTGCAAAGCTCCTGAAATTATGACCATGTGTGGCGGATTTTACATTGACTGAACATACGCCCCGGCTGACGTCTTTTCACTCTGAAATGGCAGCAAGATACCCCTTGCAATAACGCAGACTCAATTCCATTAGCATACACAGTAATACAAGCTAGTATATTATTATATTACATTATTTCAGACCTGGCCAACCTGTGGCTCTCAAGTTGTTGTGAAACTACAAGTGCCAGCGTGCTGTACCAGCTGGTTGATGGGAGGGTATGGTGGGACTTGTAGTTTCACAACAGCTAGAAAAACCATGGTGGCCAGGCCTGCTCTATTTAGTGAGTTTACAGAAACTTAATTGCACCATCAATATAAAGGTCTGTATCTGCTTAACTGCAGTGGAATAACACAGAGTGTGATGTGCTGTTGTATGTATATAAGCAGTATTCCAGAGATTAGTTATTATCTGAATGTAAGTACATGTAAGCACTATTATCCTTACACTCACAAGGACAACATAATAGATACTACAGTTTCATGTATTTACATTGTGTTTAATATGCATTTAGATCAGAAGTCTTAGATGGAGCTTTCAGAACAGGTGAATCAGGTACTTACATTAGGTCTGTTGCCAAAAGCAGCATAGAATGGTTGTCGATGTGGGCCAAACAGGTTTTTAATATCGTTGAGGCACTCTATCTTGAATTTCTCAGGTTTCTTTTCTATGACCTCCCTAAAATTGACAAAGTATATCATTAATAAATACCTTTTAAAATTATTTTAGTAATCTTTAATCAGACAGTCTGTTACCTAAAGACAGAAGAAGCAGATGAAGGGAGCAAGCATTAACGCTCAATATTTGTTAGAAACTAGATCTTGGAAAGTTATTGGTAGACAATGAAAAAGACACGAGCAATCTTCTTGCAACTATACACAGGACGTGGGAACAGTAAGAAAGGTGCACAAAAATAAAGCACTGCAGTAAATATACAATTTACATCTCAAACAGGAGTGTGGTACAAACTGCAGCCTAACCCTAACATCCTTGATAAAAAGATACAAAAACTGAAATATGTTAGATCTTATGCCCTTCATAACCAAGGCACCATCAGCTGACACCTACTACTCCTAGGCAAAAATATGCGACCATGGAATCAAAGTAACTCCTCCACCACCATGGCTTTTAATGGCCGCAACTTGCACACATTATGTGAAGCATGGGCTCACCATCAACAGCAGCTGTTACCTCTGGAGTATGCTTTAACATAGGACTGCTCCAGTGTCTGGGGACTCTGCAAGGCATGTCCCTAGGAGGACCTGCCCCTCACCAGGGTCTGGAAAGCCACAACCACCCAGAAGGAGACCTCAGGAGCCTTCCCCCGCAACTGGAAAACCTCACTGTAACAAGCAACCTTCCATCACACGCGCAGTAGTGCAGTTGCAAGGTAGCAGTGACCCACGCAGGCGTACTATCGGCCCAACTAGTGGGGTAGGATCAAGGTACGTGAGGGCAGGATGCCACAGTTATTATACTATTTTGTGGCAGCATGCCAACACACTTCCTATTCATATATACTTCCGTGCGCTGCTTTCTAACCCCAACATCGACTGACGACATTACAATGTGGACATTATGACCATGCCAACATTTCTGCCAGTGTGGACATTGTGGATTTTGGAAACATGAAAACCCTCAGAAACGCCCCAAATCAACTAGATATATTAGGTGGAAAATTGTAGACTTGTTTTTCCATAAACCTTTACTAATATTGAACTATAGTTAGGTGCACCACATGGACTTATACATCACAGATGGGGATGGCCACCGAACATGCTGTGTGCCTCCAGCTGCACACTGCCAAGTACTGG
Source organism: Pseudophryne corroboree (assembly GCF_028390025.1). Taxonomy (NCBI): domain Eukaryota; kingdom Metazoa; phylum Chordata; class Amphibia; order Anura; family Myobatrachidae; genus Pseudophryne; species Pseudophryne corroboree. The sequence goes on along the minus strand of NC_086448.1, from coordinate 620,597,192 downwards.
GGGAACTGGGAATGCTAAACCACACATTGCTGCCATCTAAGAGGCACCATTATTCTAGCAGGAACATGCCCCATCTGTATGACAGACGCTTACAGTGATTCAACTGAACTCATTGAAGTAGAAACATGGAATGGTCTGGTCTGCATTTATAATCTAGGGCAGGGGTGGGGAACCTCAGGCCCGAGGGCCGTATAAGGCCCTCAAAGCCACTTGATCTGGCCCGCCCAGGCTCACCTAAACGACAGGAGATGCCGAGCGCCCGCTGAGATTTTACCACCAGTGGGCGCCCGACTCAGCAGCAGCCGGAGGCAGGAGCTCACTCCTGAGCTCCAGCTTCTGGCTCAGGCAGTTACATGTGTGGCTGTGCCGCGCTATGGGAGGGACGTCATGACATCTCTCCCATAGTTCCGAGGAGAGGGAGGGCAGCCGTCCGGAAGCAGGATCAGGGCTGGTGAGCATTCTGGTTTTTTTTTTCCTTTTAATGTGCGTGTGTGTAAGCGGCACTACTAGGGGACATATTTAATGGGGCATAATTACAGGGGGCATATCTAATGGGGCATAACAACTGATGGGGCATATCTAATGGGTCAAAACAACTGACTGGGGGCAAATCTAATGGGGCATAACAACTGACTGGGGGCAAATCTAATCGCGCATAACAAGAGACTGGGGGCAGGCTAATTTTTAAGTTGATAATTTTTGTATGGCCCCCGAAGGATTTTATAAATATCCAAATGGCCCTTGGTAGAAAAAAGGTTCCCCACCCCTGATCTAGGGGCTGACATGATTACGTACTGATTGAGTTGTGTAGTTCTAGTCAGAGAGCTGTCCAATATAAATACCTGTGGAATGCAGAGAATAGGCTGCTAGGAGACAGCATCAGTGGCCCTCTAGGAAGGATGGTGCCTCGGTCATTCACCCAGTGTAAGTAGCCTCTAGTCATGTCTGCCATGCCTATGGCACGGGCTGAGCAATACAAAAATTTGTACCCATTTCTAGAAAGAGATAAAGCAAATAATGAAACAAAAACAAAACAGATTTTAAGACCACTTAAAATTCAGTGTTAGGAATTTATCAAATGCATATTAAACTGAAGTCCATATATAGAAGGACAACTGTAAGAGGAAAGCTAATGAACAAGTGGTTGGCTAATATAGAAAGGCACATGTTAACATGGGAAAGTTCTCTACACGAAAGTTTGAGTAATGCTGGGTCTAAATAAAGTATACTAAATAGTGATATTACCCAGATAACTGCATTATACATTACTGGCTTCTCTCAACTGATTCCTTTGATACAACTTGAGTGACTGTAGTGGTATGATCTCATGATAAAGGACCATCTGATACATTATGATGATTCACCAGACATCTGATGAATAATGAAACCCGGAGACACAGCTGATGGAAATATGATATCATACAGTTAAATGATATTCTCTCTAATCTCAAGGAAACTCTTATATCCACTGGAAAAATTAAGACTCAAAAAGGCCCAATATAGATTCATGAGTCTTCACACACATATGGAAAAAATACACATTCAAATACATAGTTTGCTGAGCTTGGATACATACTCATGTATGGAATGGTAGAGTTTGGCAATGCCTTGATGTGTCCAATCTTTCCCAAGCTGAGGAAGAATCTGGCCTAATGCGTCTGACCTTAAAGTAAACATTACATCAAGATTCAATTAAAAAGCATTGTCTACAATTACATTAGCATATATTAATACAACTGACTATAGGAGACCAGGAGGTTTATTTACCAAGCATCAAGCTATAAGACCTGGAGACCTCTGATCACATTTATACCTGATATTTAAAAGGGCAATTCTGTTACTAGTCATGTCTTGCTAGTAAAATAATTGCTTTTTTAAATATAGGGCATTAACGCAATCAGAAGTACCAGCTTTTAGAACCCGACGCTTTGCAAATAAACCCCCAGAACTTAATATGAAGATACAGGTTGAGTATCCCATATCCAAATATTCCGGAATATTCCGAAATACGGACTTTTTTGAGTGAGTGAGAGATAGTGAACCTCAATATACACACACTTTGTTTAATACACAAAGTTATTAAAAATATTGTATTAAATGACCTTCAGGCTGTGTGTATAAAGCGTATATGAAACATAAATGCATTCTGTGCTTAGATTTAGGTCCCATCACCATGATATCTCATTATTGTATGCACTTATTCCAAAATACGGAAAAATCCGATATCAAAAATACCTCTGGTCCCAAGCATTTTGGATAAGGGATACTCAACCTGTATCACATTTTGACATCAATGAAGTGACATCAATGAAGAAATGTGTATATTTGAGTCCAATCTCTAAATAGTATTACTGGAATGGCCAGAGACTAGCTTAACATATCAGACAATTATTCAAATGGGTTCACTACGATATGCCGGCGGTCGGGCTCCCGGCGACCAGCATACCGGCGCCGGGAGCCCGACCGCCGGCTTACCGACAGTGTGGCGAACGCAAATGAGCCCCTTGCGGGCTCGCTGCGCTCGCCACGCTACGGGCACGGCGGCGCGCCACACTATTTTATTCTCCTTCCAGGGGGGTCGTGGACCCCCACGAGGGAGAATAAGTGTCGGTATGCCGGCTGTCGGGCACCCGGCGCCGGTATGCTGGTCGCCGGGAGCCCGACCGCCGGCATACTGAAGACCACCCATTCAAATACCATTCTAAAAATAGGCGCTACAGATACTTCTCACTACCCACCAGAACAAGGCAACAGAGAAAGCAAACAGAACTTTTTTTCTTACTGTGAAATTCCACATTCATGTTGCTTAACAAAATAAATTCCTATTTATGTAAATGTTAGCACTGCTGAATAAATCTTTGGCAACCACACATTTCAGATTCCTCTCATATGTACGGTAGAAGAAATGCTAAGGGGTATATGCAATTCCGGGCGAATTGCGGCACTTTTTCGCCCGTTTTTAAATTCGACACAATTCAACCGTCGAATTCCGGCAGGTGGGTGCCGGAATTCGACATATTCAATAAAAAACGAATTCGACAGTCCCGCTGTCAAAAACGGCCGATTTGACGGATTTTGATTAGATTTTTAAAAATGTTTAATAAACGGAAAAAAAAGGTAAAAAACCCGAAAAAAAATTGCGTGGGGTCCCCCCTCCTAAGCATAACCAGCCTCGGGCTCTTTGAGCCGGTCCTGGTTGCCAAAATACGGGAAAAAAAATGACAGGGGATCCCCCGTATTTTAACAACCAGCACCGGGCTCTGCGCCTGGTCCAAAAAATACGGGGGACAAAAAGAGTAGGGGTCCCCCGTATTTTTTGTACCAGCACCGGGCTCCACTAGCTGGACAGATAATGCCACAGCCGGGGGTCACAAGGGCCAGGGGTGAAGCCCGAGGCTGTCCGCCCCATCCAAGGGCTGCGGATGGGGGGCTGATAGCCTTGTTGAAAATGTAAGAATATTGGTTTTTTTGCAGAAGAACTACAAGTCCCAGCAAGCCTCCCCAGCAAGCCGGTACTTGGAGAACCACAAGTACCAGCATGCGGGGGGGAAATGGGCCCGCTGGTACCTGTAGTTCTACTGCAAAAAAAATACCCAAATAAAAACAGGATACAGACACCGTGAAAGTATAACTTTATTACATACATGCTGACACACATACTTACCTATGTTGACACGCCGACTCTGGCCACGTCTCCAATGTCGACGTCCGGGGTACCTGAAAATAAAATTATACTCACCTGATCCAGTGTCCGGTTCTTTTATTGTAATCCTCACCGCTGACCGCAAAGTTCCCACCATTGAAGTTAATGGAGGGGGCTGTGCGATGCGCGTCTGACAGCTCCGACGCGCATACAGCCAATCAGGAGAGTGCCACGAAGTGGCGCTTCCTGATTGGCTGAAGGGACCTTTCTGTGACAGGAGTCACGTGGGGGTCTCTGCATTCGGGGAAAGGGGTCCCATGTGTAAACATGGGACCCTTTTCAGTCCGTCTGGTTCGGGTAAATGCGTTTTTTTGAATTGCCAAGTACGTGGATTACAATAAAAGAACTGGACACTGGATCAGGCGAGTATAATTTTATTTTCAGGTATCCCGGACGTCGACATTGAAGACGAGGCCAGAGTCGGCGTGTCAACATAGGTAAGTATGTGTGTCGGCATGTATGTAATAAAGTGATACTTTCACGGTGTCTGTGTCCTGTTTTTATTTGGGTATTTTTTTTGCAGTAGAACTACAGGTACCAGCGGGCCCGTTTCCCCCCGCATGCTGGTACTTGTGGTTCTCCAAGTACCGGCTTGCTGGGACTTGTAGTTCTTCTGCAAAAACCAATATTCTTAAATTTTCAACAAGGCTATCAGCCCCCCATCACCCCTGGCCCTTGTGTGGCTGGGGAAGGGACCCCTTGATTGAAGGGGTCCCCACTCCTCCAGGGTACCCCGGCCAGGGGTGACTAGTTGGGTATTTAATGCCACGGCCGCAGGGCGCTGTATAAAAGTGACCCCCGGCTGTGGCATTATCTGTCCAGCTAGTGGAGCCCGGTGTTGGTACAAAAAATACGGGGGACCCCTACTCTTTTTGTCCCCCGTATTTTTTGCACCAGGCGCAGAGCCCGGTGCTGGTTGTTAAAATACGGGGGATCCCCTGTCATTCCCCCCCCCCCCCCCCCCCCCCCGTATTTTGGCAACCAGGACCGGCTCAAAGAGCCCGAGGCTGGTTATGCTTAGGAGGGGGGACCCCACGCATTTTTTTTTCCTGATTTTTACACCATTCCATTAAAAAAATATATATATTTTTTTTAAATATATAAATAATACTTGTGCCTCCTAAATAGACAAACCAAGTACCTAATCCCTTCTAATATAAATAGATATGCTATTACCAATAAAAAAAACACAAAAAAAATGTTTTTCAATTTTTTAATTAGATTCCGCCAGCAAAGTGTGGCGGATTGAAAATGACGAATTTACTGTCTAAAAGCACTGTTGTCGAATTTACAATCTTCAATTGAATATACTTTTGTCGAAATGCCGCATTTGTACCATTGCAGAAATGTTGAATTTGACAAATGTCGAATTTCAAAAAGTCGAATTTGGAATGGCCGTTTTTTTGGCGAAAAGTACTGTATTGCATTGTCGATTTTTTTTTTTGGCCGAAAATGTCCCGTTTTTCGACATTTTCGGGAATTCGACCACAATTGCATATACCCCTATATCAGAACAAATGCTGGTATACTCTATTTACATCACCATTTAAAAGCAAAATCATGTAAAATGGTGGAAATGTGTTTTATTCATCAGAAAGAGGATACCAGACACTTCCACATTAAGCTGAGGAAATGGGGTGTAGTACGATTTATTTATGGAGGTACAGTACACCTAAAAGAAATATGAAGCCATATAGCAGGACTGGACTGCCTCAGCAATGTACTAACCAATGTTCAGTATGGGATATATGTTAACCTGTAACCATCATAAATGTATGCTAACATGCTAGGCAAGAGATGTCAGAAATACTGCCTTTATAGCATACATACTTAAGCCAACACCACATAGGACAATCCCGCCCTAGACTTTGTGGCTACAAGGAATGCTAATCAGTCATTCACACCTCTGGGCTAAGTGGCCGTCTCACATCAGCAACCACAGGGCCCTGTCAATAGGTATGAAATATAGCGCCAATAACAGTGACCCTAACCTGTTTGATAATAATACAATTGATTATCGAATGGATCATTACTGGGCATAATGTTAGTTTCTGGGCTGAGCATTACTCTGCATCAACAAAAGACACAGACAGCATCTGGAGATTATACAGTACAGTAGCCATAATTAACACCCCTTGATGCTGCACTGTCTAGGTACGCTTACTCACTACGGTGCACAGAACTGAAGCAAGCTTACTCACGACAGTGCACAGAACTGAAGCAAGCTTACTCACTACGGTGCACAGAACTGAAGCAAGCTTACTCACTACGGTGCACAGAACTGAAGTAAGCTTACTCACTACGGTGCACAGAACAAAAGCAAGCTTACTCACTACGGTGCACAGAACTAAAGTAAGCTTACTCACTACGGTGCACAGAACTAAAGTAAGCTTACTCACTATGGTGCACAGAACTGAAGCAAGCTTACTCGATATAGTGCACAGAACTGAGTCATGTTGTACACAAGGACAACAAAAATAAATCTAATTCAATTATATAAACGCTTTTGAGAATAGCACAGAAGTAAGCCAGAATGATAAGATAAATTTAGTTGCAATGGCTCTACATAACTGTGTACCAGCGACTCCAAAAATTACTGAACATTTTTTTATTATTATTTTATATATTACCCCTTGGGCTGCACGATTTTTATTTTAAAAAAATAAATGTAATTGCATTTTACAGCACAATAATTCAATATATTAATGCACAGGAAATAATTTATTCATTGAAACTATACAGTGTGTGCTTTCCAAAGCAAAATCCCAGATTTCATCAGGATTCCCAACTAACAAAGGTTAATAGAGTTGAATCGAAACTAACTGCAGACAGATTTACTCATGAGTCTAATGAATAGAATGAATGTGCAGGAATATAAAACTCACTGCTCAATCCCACTGGTCTAAACCACATGAATTCACTGGAAAATGTTACCACAGAGAATATTGTGTGTGTGGGAAATGATGAGTGGACACTACAGGAAGTGTAGTAAAGTCCACATTTGCACAATATATACACTTGGATTCCCAAGCTATATATAGACTGAGGTGACAAGACTACAAAGTGTAATGACACACAAACAGTACAATATGTTACTTTCAGATGAAGCTTTGAACGGGAATAAAATTAAACTTACTTCGTAATTGTTCCATCAATATCTGAGATAATAATCTTGTCATTCCAATTCCACAGATAGATGGTGGCCTCACATCGGCAAGTGCCTTGGTACTGAGTGGTTATGCTAAACACAATGTCATTCGGACCATCTCTAAGCTTCAGTTTTTTCTGAAAGGAAGAATAAAACCATATAATTGACGTCCTTATCTTATGTGGAGTAATAATTTCAGGATAATGGATGACCTACTGTACTATATAGAGAGCTCTAATAAATGCAGGAAAATATTTGAAAGAGTGGATTGGAAATGAAGGAGTAATATAATGAGAAGTTCCAGCTCAGGACGGAATGCGGGGAGTAATTCTTGTTATGGTCACTGCACACAGTAACCTACATCTTATTGTATCCAGATTTGGATCCTTTTACACTTGGCACTGTAAGCCAACAAATAGAACACTTATATAGAGCATCAATGTTGCAGACGGTATCAAATGGCATTAGAAGCTCTCTCTCGTTTCCTTTGAAATTCGAGGACTAGAACTCACGCACCAAACACAAAACCCTTTTTAGCAAAGAAAGGAATTTCACTGGTGAACTCATATAAGGCACTCCTTCCAACAGGCAAGTTACATTCGCCGGCTTTCCCAGCTGGCAGAGGCACAACAGTTATTTCTCAATGTTTAAGAAGCCCTCATATCAGTGCTAGCAGAGCTTCCCTTGAGAATGAAGTGGTATGATAAAGCAAAAGTATGCAAGTAAATAATCTTAGAGGGAAATAAGAAACATGTCTCTCAGACACCCCAAGAGTGGGCTCAGCTGGAACAATAGATATACTACAGCATACTTGGTGCCAATCCGACGGGATAATTATTCAACTTAGCTCAACAATCCACAATTGTTTGGGGAAATAAAAAAAAAACGTGGAAAACATCAAATATACACAATGTATAGGAGCATCCAAGATACAAAGAGAAAATAACCCCCAAATAAGCACAAAGAAAACAATTTCTTGATGAAAGTACATTAAAGCAGAACTAAACCTTGCAAACCTAAAACACATGTTATCAGACTTTATTACTGTTTCTTCATTCTTCTCACCAAATAGCACCTCTCGCTGAGCCAAGTGTCTGTCGTTTAAAATGTGCATCTTATTTGCATAAATAAAACACATAGAAGTGACATCTATATTGCAGGCTTACACTGATCATACAGGTGTGCGACATTTGTATATATGTGTGTGACGGAGTCTAAATGCTCCAATGCGGCCATGGCTTTTCTGCGATTCTGTAATGTGCGGTTAAAGTCGCAGGCTAGGTCACTGGTGCACTGAGAATGGCTTTTTGCTGTGTATGCGATGCCACCAAGATGCTAAATTTATACTTCTCCTTACAGAGTGTCTGTCACACCGGGTATCTCAGTCTTATACCATCATATCTCAGGAGCTTATCGGTGTAGAAGCTATACCAGACAAATTGTGATCACGCAGGGCAGGTGACTTTATTCAGCTTGAACAGCTGAGAAATCCCAATGAAGGACACTGCAGCTAGACATTTTTCAGAATAAAGGGGGTCATTCCGAGTTGATAGCTAGCTGCATTTGTTTGCAGCGCAGCGATCAGGCTAAAAAAAAGGCAGTTCTGCACATGCGTATGCGGCGCAATGCGCACGCGCGACGTACGGGCACAATGAACAATGTAGTTTTGCACAGGGTCTACAGATGCATTGCAGTCGCACTGCTTGCCGCAGAGTGATTGACATGAAGTGGGTGTTTCTGGGTGGCAATTGACCGTTTTCAGGGAGTGTGCGGAAAAACGCAGGCGTGCCTGGAAAAAAGTAGGCGTGGCTGGGCGGGTTTGGGACGTCAAATCCGGAACTGAATAGTCTGAAGTGATCGCAAACGCTGAGTAGGTTTTGAGCTACTCTGAAACGACACAAAAATTTGTTGTAGCCGCTCTGCGATACGGGTTCACTACGATATGCCGGCGGTCGGGCTCCCGGCGACCAGCATACCGGCGCCGGGAGCCCGACCGCCGGCTTACCGACAGTGTGGCGAACGCAAATGAGCCCCTTGCGGGCTCGCTGCGCTCACCACGCGCACGGTGGCGCGCGACTATTTTGTTCTCCCTCCAGGGGGGGCGTGGACCCCCACGAGGGAGAATAAGTGTCGGTATGCCGGCTGTCGGGCTCCCGGCGCCGGTCGCCGGGAGCCCGACCGCCGGCATACTGAAGACCACCCCTGCGATACAACCGTTCGCACTTCTGCTAAGCTAAAATACACTCCCAGTGGGCGGCGGCATAGCTACAGTGGCCAGATCACTTCCAGCATGACTGAGGCCTGTTAACGTGTTCCGTTACATTCGGACTGCCTTTACCAAGGTGATCGATAATGAGTTTATCATTTTCGGTTTGAATATTGAGAATTACAGTCATTTTTGGGCACTGTTACAGTAATCCCTATGACAACATATTGGAAGGAATTTTAAGGGATAGCATACAGGAGTATCTGCATACCGCTAAGATTATTAGCAGGAACCAGCATGGGTTTGTGAGAGACATATCATGTCAAACTAACTTAGTTAGCTTCTATGAGGAAGTAATCTCGACCAGGGAAAAGCAGTGGATGTGGTGTACTTAGATTTTGCAAAAGCGTTCGATACAGTGCGTCACAGGAAACTGATCATCAAATTAAAGGAGCTTGGCCTAGGAAAAACTGTTTGTACATGGATAAGTAACTGGCTGGATAACAGGGTACAGCGAGTAGTTGTCAATGGGAAGTCCTCAAGCTGGGCACCAGTAGTCAGCGGAACACCACAAGGGTCCATACTCGGGCTACTAATGTTCAACAAATTTATCAATGATCTAGAAATAGGCCTGGAAAGCACAGTGTCAATCTTTGCAGATGATATTAAACTGTGTAGGGTAATTAATGCGAAAATAGATGTGGAGTCTCTACAGAATGATTTATCTAAACTTGAAATCTGGGCGTCTAAATGGAGAATGAGGTTCAATACAGAAAATGCAAAGTTATGCATTTCAGGACTAAAAACAAACTTGCATCCTACATATTAAATGGGGAAAATCTAGGGGTAACAGTATTGGAAAAAGATTTGGGGGTACTCATTGACAATAGGCTTAATAACCTTATACAATGTCAAAGTGCAGCAAAGAAGGTGTAAGTAAGGTGCTAGCGTGCATAAAACGGGGGATTGAGACAAGGGACGAGAGTGTAATCCTGCCGCTGTACAAATCATTGGTACGTCTGCACTTGGAATATTCTGTTCAATTTTGGACACCACATTATAAAAAAAGATATCTGTGAACTAGAAAGGGTTCAAAGGCGAGCTACTAAATTGATTAAAGGGCTAGAGGGACTGGATTACGAGGAAAGGCTTACTAGGTTGAATATGTATACACTGGAAAAGAGGCGTCTAAGCGGAGACGTTATGAATATCTTCAAATATGTAAAGGGACATTACAAAGAATTATCAGAGGAATTGTTTATTAAAAGAACTCTGTATAGGACACGAGGTCACTTGCTGAGGTTAGAGGAGAGAAAATTTCATACACAACGTAGGAAAGGGTTCTTCACTGTTAGGGCAATAAGGATTTGGAATTCCCTGCCAGAGAAGGTGGTAATGGCGGACTCTGTATATGCATTTAAAAACGGATTGGATACATTTCTGACTAAAAAAAGATATCCAAGGTTATAGCATTTAAAATATGGACCTTGATAATCTGGAAGGAACATGGTTTACAGTGGTTAACTAGACATAAAACATTATTTCAACAGGGAAAATAATAATTAACTCGGCTTAATACAGAATACAGGTTGAACCCGATGGGCATTTTGCCTCTTTTCAACCTCAATAACTATGTTACTATAACAATTGCTCAAAATTGTCTGCAGTTTGCTAGTCTATGGACAGAATTTGTTTGTGCCACGCGCAGACCTAGTTGACAAAGATTAAACAGATTAATAGACCTGAAAATACCCAATCACCTACCTGGTGTAACAGTTGCCAAAGCAAAACAAAAATTAGAAATTCAAGTAATATTAAATGTATGAAGAAACTTATGTCTTTGTAAATGTAGCCTATATAAGATGGGAACTGCCGCAAAGTGCTCCAAGTGGACAGGGGTGTAGAGAGGGTGGCTCCGTTGGAGCACGAGCTCTGGGCACCAAAAAAGTTAGAGGGCGCGTTGCCACCCTCCCTCCTCACACTGCACTGTAGGTTGCTGTATTTGCAGCTGCAGAGCAGGAGCAGAGGGGGTGCACACTGTCCTGAACTCAGAATACCATAGGTAGGAAACAGGGCAGGCCAGAGGCAAAACAGCAGGTAGCACTGACAGACGGTACATGCTGGAGCTCTGCCACCCTCTTTATATGTCTCACTGTCTGCTTGTAGCTGTGCAGCAGAGTTACATCTGTCCTGCAGCACCACTGTCTACCCTTGTTGCTGTAGCACCTCTCTCTGTCTAGTCCAGCTGCTGCAGCACTGCTATCTGCCCCAGTTGCTGCATAATCTCTCTCTGACCCACATTCTGTAGCATCTCTCTCTTTCCTGAAAGCTGCAGCACGTCTACTTCAGATGCTGCAGTACCTCTTTCTGTCCAGGTTTCTGAAGCACTATTCTCTGACCCAGCTGCTGCAGCACCTCTCTGTGCCCCATGTATAAGTGGCTATACTGTGGTGTAATGTGTATAAGTGTCCCTACTGTGGCGTAAAGTGTATAAGGGGCTCTACTGTATGGCGTATTGTGAATAAGGGACTCTACTATGTAGCAAATTGTGTATAAGGGTAATACTGTGTGGTGTAATGTGAATAACAGACACTAGTAAGCAGTATCATGTGATTTGGTACTATTCTGTGGCCAAACCTTTCCCCATGAAGCTACACCCCTATACTTTTGATGCATCCTGAGTTCCACAAGTCCTAGAACCAGCCCTGTCACCAATTTAGGATTTTTAAATATTTTTTCTTTTAAACTGTAACATGCCACCACATGTTGGCTAGGCTCTCAATTCAGTACAGGGGAGGGGGGCACTAAAACATACCCTTGCTCTGGGCACCATGGCACCTAGCTACACCTCTGCATGTGGATATGGGGTCGACAGTAACTAGGTCGACCACTATTGGTTGACAGTAACTAGGTCGACAGGGTCTCTAGGTCGACATGTTCTAGGTCGACAGGTCAAAGGGTCGACATGAGTTTTGTTATGGGGGGGTTTGTGTTGTTTTCTCCGTACAGTGACCGGGAACCCCAATTAGTGTACCGGTACAGGTTACTACTCCCAATCGTAGTTTGCGTGGATCGTTAAGTATGAAAAAGTAAAAAAAAAAAAAAGAGGAAAAATTGTGAAAAACTCATGTCGACCTTTTGACCTGTCGACTTAGAACATGTCGACCCAGAGACTGTGTCGACCAATAGTGGTCGACCTAGTTACTGTCGGCCTAGAGACCGGATCCCGTGGATATGTGCATATGCTGAAACTAACATTTCAGATAATGAAAACGCTCTGTTACTCCGTGCCTTTGCATATCCTTTTCTCTCTCTCTATAGATGGATATTTTGTTATCCTTACCTCTTCATTCTTCATACCTGATTTCTGAAAATGTGGTAAATATTACATCATACAGTATTTACTACTATACCATACTACTAGTTACCAGCCCGTCAAAATGACGGAATAACATAACAGTAATGTCAGTGCCGGAGGCTGTGCATGTCTGAACAAAGCAACACTTGTGCTGCTCCATTGGGCACAATCTAGTGGCCGCTGTTGCGCAAAACACTTGCATTTCCCCCATAGAGGTGAAAAGCAGCGTTATCCTTTTATTATATATAGGATGGAAAAGCTTAAACTGCAGTGTACCTTAACATATGTGCATATACTTATATCATTTACTTTTAGAGTACCTTACCTAAACTTTTTATGCTTAAAATCTTAATGTGAATAAAAACATTTAGTTTGTTAAAACGAGCACAAGTTTAAACTGTATGAGTAAATAATAATTACACAAACAACCTGGCTATTGTTACTGGATAGGTTTACTTCTCACCAATGGGTTTTCATGGACGTTAAATCTCCAGGTTACACTAACTTCCAGGATATCTGTTATAACCTAATTAGATCCCTGCCTGGCCAAAGTAAATAGCGATCCAGTCACCTGACCTGAGCCTGTGAGGCTGGTTTAACGCAATAAGGAAAATAATGCTGTATTTAAAGTTGCAAGTAATTTGCTAATCCAATGTCACAGAAAGAGGAAGTATGTACATACGTTTACATGTAGGTGCTCCTAACTTTCAGTTAATGGGTTAATTAAAGGACTCCAATCTTTCTCTACACTGTTCCAGAATCTGCTTATTTAGCAGCGCTCCTCAAAGTGGTGCTATCATGTTTTAATGACAAAATCCCAGAGCAGTAAAAATAGGATTTTGGTTACCTACCTGTAAATCCTTTTCTCGTAGTCCGTAGAGGATGCTGGGGTCCACATTAGTACCATGGGGTATAGATGGGTCCACCAGGAGCCATTGGCACTTTAAGAGTTTGAGAGTGTGGGCTGGCTCCTCCCTCTATGCCCCTCCTACCAGACTCAGTCTAGAAACTGTGCCCGAGGAGATGGACATCTTCGAGAGAAGGATTTAACACAGATAGTGGCGAGATTCAAACCAGCTAACACATACAAGGCACATCAAGCTAACTAGCTTGAAACATTCAGCAACTGCTGAAACATTACTTACCAAGTAACAATGCAGTACATAACTTAACAAAGTAGTACCGAACCAAATAACGGTTGCAGGAAAACAAAGCGCTGGGTGGGCGCCCAGCATCCTCTACGGACTACGAGAAAAGGATTTACCGGTAGGTAACCAAAATCCTATTTTCTCTTACGTCCTAGAGGATGCTGGGGTCCACATTAGTACCATGGGGATGTACCAAAGCTCCCAGAAAGGTAGGGAGAGCGCGGAGGCTCCTGCAGAACTGATTGACTGAACTTCAGATCATCAGAGGCCAAAGTATCGAACTTGTAAAACTTTGCAAACGTGTTCGACCCAGACCAAGTTGCAGCTCGGCAAAGTTGCAATGCCGAGACACCCCGGGCAGCCGCCCAGGAAGACCCCACCTTACGAGTAGAGTGAGCCTTAACAGTAGAATAAGCGAGCTGGATAGTGAACCGAATCCAGCGAGAAATAGTCTGCTTAGAAGCAGGACACCCAATTTTCTTGGGATCATATAGAACAAACAGAGAGTCCGACTTTCTGTGACGAGAAGTTCTCTTCACATATATCTTCAAAGCCCTTACAACATCCAAGGACTTTGATGTAATTGAGGAGTCAGTAGCCACTGGCACCACAATAGGTTGGTTGATATGAAATACTGACACAACCTTCGGAAGAAACTGCTGACGTGTCCGGAGTTCAGCTCTATCTTCGTGGAAGATCAAGTAAGGGCTTTTATAGGATAAAGCCCCCAATTCGGACACGCGTCTAGCAGAAGCTAAGGCCAACAACGTGACCGTCTTCCATGCAAGAAATTTGACCTCAACCTCCTGTAGAGGCTCAAACCAATCCGACTGGAGGAACTGCAACACCACATTAAGGTCCCAAGGCACCGTAGGCGGTACAAAGGGAGGTTGGATGTGCAGAACTCCCTTCAAAAAAGTCTGAACCTCAGGGAGGGCAGCCAATTGTTTCTGGAAGAAAATGGATAGGGTTGAAATCACCTTCACAGAACCCAACCTCAGGCCCATATCCACACCTGTTTGCAGGAAGAGGAGAAAACGTCCGAGTTGAAACTCCACCGTAGGAAACTTCTTGGATTCACACCAACAGACATACGTCTTCCAAATACGATGGTAATGTTTAGACGTTACCCCTTTCCTTGCCTGTATCAGGATAGGAATGACATTCTTCGGAATGCCCTTCTGAGCAAGTATCAGGGGCTCAACTTCCATGCCGTCAAACGTAGCCGCGGTAAGTCTTGATAGGCGAACGGCCCCTGCTGCAGCAGGTCCTCCCGAAGAGGAAGAGGCCTCAGGTTCTTCTTGCAGTAGATTTAGAAGGTCCGCGTACCAAGCCCTTCTTGGCCAGTCTGGAGCAATGGGGATCGCTTGAACCCTTGTTCTCCTTATGAGCTTTAGGATTCTTGGGATGAGTGGGAGTGGTGGAAACCCGTACACTGACCGGAACACCCACGGAGACACCAGGGCGTCCACTGCCACTGCTTGTGGGTCCCTCGACCTGGAACAATAACGCCGAAGCTTCTTGTTGAGACGAGAGGCCATCATGTCTATTTGGGGTAATCCCCAAAGGTCTGTTATTTCCTTGAACACCTCCGGATGGAGACCCCACTGCCCTGGATGGAGATCGTGTCTGCTGAGGAAGTCTGTTTCCCAGTTGTCTACTCCCGGAATGAAGATGGCTGACAGCGCCAACGCGTGTTTTTCTGTCCAGAGGAGTATTCTTGTCACCTCTGCCATTGCCGCTCTGCTCTTCGTTCCGCCTTGTCGGTTTATGTAAGCCACTTTTGTTACGTTGTCCGACTGCACTTGAATGGCCCGATTTCTTAGAAGAGGGGCAGCCTAAAGAAGACCGTTGTAGACGGCTCTTAGTTCCAGGATGTTGATGGGCAGGCCGGCTTCCAGGCTTGACCACCGTCTTTAGAAAGTTACTTCTTGAGTGGCTGCTCCCCAGCCCCGAAGGCTCGCATCCGTGGTTAGAAGGACCCATTGCTGAATCCCGAACCTGCGGCCCTTCAGAAGGTGAGGTAATTGTAACCACCAGAGGAGCGAAATCCTGGCCTCCGGCGACAGACGAATTCACTAGTGCATGTGGAGATGAGATCCCGACCACTTGTCCAGAAGATCCAGTTGGAAGGTCTGAGCGTGGAACCTCCCGTACTGGAGAGCCTCGTAAGACGCCACCATCTTTCCCAACAGGCGAATGCATTGATGAACCGACACCCGGGCTGGCTTCAGGACATCCCGGACCATAGTTTTTATCACAAACGCCTTTTCCTGCGGAAGAAATACCTTTTGCACTTCTGTGTCCAGGATCATTCCCAGAAAGGACAACCTCTGGGTTGGTTCCAAATGTGACTTTGGAAGGTTCAGAATCCAACCATGACTCTTGAGGAGGCGTGTTGTGAGAACAATGGACTGCAGCAGCTTCTCCTTGGAAGATGCCTTTATCAGCAGATCGTTCAGATATGCAATGATGTTCACCCCTTGTTTGCGCAAAACCATCATCTCTGCCATCACCTTGGTAAACACCCTTGGTGCTGTGGAGGCGCCGAATGGCAGGGCCTGGAACTGGGAATGACAGTCCAGCAATGTGAAACGGAGATAAGCCTGATGCGGCAGCCATATCGGAATGTGGAGGTACGCATCCTTGATAACCAGGGATACCAGGAATTCCCCCTCTTCCAGACCTGATATCACCGCCCTGAGAGACTCCATCTTGAAATTGAACTCCTTTATAAAGGGGTTCAATGATTTTAGGTTCAAAATGGGCCTGACCAAACCATCCGGTTTCAGTACCACAAAAAGGTTTGAATAGTAACCTGTGGCCTGCGCAGGAGGAGGAACTGGCACAATGACCTGTGCCTCCACCAGCTTTTGGACAGCTTCTTGTAGTACAGTGCTGTCTGCCAACAGAGCTGGTAAGTCTGTTTTGAAAAAACGATGAGGGAGACTTTGAAATTCCAGCCTGTATCCCTGGGATACAATAACTATCACCCAGGGATCCAGGCCGGATGATACTCAGACGTGACTGAAGTGTCTGAGTCTCGCTCCCACCGGCCCAACCTCCAGGCCGCTCGGTCCACCGTCATGCGGAAGACTTTGGTGTACTTGAAGCAGGCTTTTGTTCCTGGGAATCTGCTTTTTCTAGGACTTAACTCGACCTCCCCTAAAGAAGGTATTTGATGGTCTGGCCTTTCTAGGCTTGTAAGGCCGAAAGGACTGTGTTGCAGATGAAGAGAAGGATTTCTTCGGAGCAGGTGCTGCTGAGGGAAGAAACGGAGACTTACCCGCTGCAGCAGTGAATATCCACGCGTCTAGAGCTTCCCCAAAGAGAGCCTGGCCTGAATAGGGTAGGGACTCCACACTTTTTCTGGATTCCGCGTCGGCCGACCACTGGCGCAGCCACAGTCCCCGACGAGCTGAAACAGACATGGAAGAGATTCCCGCAGCCATGGAACCCAGGTCTTTCATAGATGCTACAATAAAACCTGCTGAATCATGTATGTTGCGTAAAAATAATGCATCATCCTCCTTATCCATCGTATCCGAATCCTCTAGTAAGGTAGCCGACCACTTTACTATAGCCTTTGCAATCCATGCACTAGCAATAGTGGGACGTAATATGGCCCCTGAAGCAGTGTACATTGATTTAAGTGTGTTAGCAATTTTTC
Organism: Pseudophryne corroboree; assembly: GCF_028390025.1. NCBI lineage: Eukaryota > Metazoa > Chordata > Amphibia > Anura > Myobatrachidae > Pseudophryne > Pseudophryne corroboree. The sequence goes on along the minus strand of NC_086448.1, from coordinate 620,579,959 downwards.
GATCAGCCGGCTCCTTTAAGGCGGTAGATCCTGGAACAGGCAAAACCACCTTCTTTGAGAGTGTGGACACAGATGCGTCAACAATCGGCAGGTTTTCCCATTTTTTTCTATCCTCCTCAGGGAAAGGAAACGCCACCTGTACCCTTTCAGGGATCTGGATTTTTTTCTCAGGGTTTTCCCATGCTTTCTCAAATATAGCATTCAATTCCTTTGACGCAGGGAAGGTTAGCGAGGCTTTTTTATTTTCAGTGAAAAAGGCCTCCTCAACCTGTTCAGGTGTGGTATCATTAATATTCAACACATCCCTGATAGCCTCTATCATCAATTGCACCCCCTTTGTAAGAGATGCGGACCCCCGCAACACATCCCCATCACCGCCTGTGGTGTCAGAATCGGTATCCGTGTCGTCTTGTGTGTCATGCACAAGCGCACGCTTATGGGGGTATATAGCGGAGCGCCCTGAGGGACCAGAAACCGGCCATACTGCCATAGAGCTCTGTAATACCTGGGTTGCCGATTCATTACTTTCAACCCTGTCAGAAATCTGAGAAATCCAAGATTTGATAGAGGAAAACCACTCCGGTTCCCTTGCTGGTATCTGTGCTAAACCAGTGCTACCCTGATTACATGGAATGGGATCCTGGGAGGACAAATCCTCTGCAGCATATGACACAGTGTACCTGGATACAGCTAAAGCAGGCCACCAAACACTCTACGCACACACAGGTGAGAGCAGACAGAGTCCCCCCCCCCCCCCCCCCCAAGAATGGCAAGAGACACACAGAGATTGGAGCCAACACACACACACCGCATTTACCAGCGCTGACTGTGCACCTTAATAGGACACAAAGTTGTATTACAGCCCCCCCCCCCCCCCCTCCCCCTTCTAGAACCCCCTGGTACCGTTTACAGATAACTGGAGTTGCTGTGGAGGAACTGATTCTCCTTCTTAGCGCTGTGCAGGCAGGAAAATGGCGCTGAACGCTGCTGGGTCCGCTCTGAGGAGAAGCTCCGCCCCCTTAATGGCGCTGTCTTCCCTCTCTTCATGGATTATACTGGCCTGAGGAATTAGTGCTGGCTGAGATCCAGGGACCCCGACAGGCTTCTGGACCAGTGTAGGGTGTCGCGCTGGCTCAGGGCGCCCCTCACAGCGCCGCACCATGTACTGCTGAGCCATCCCCGGAGCACAGTTAATACTGCGCTCCTACCCTGTGCCGCCATCTTCACACCGACCCCCCGCTTGCTAGGGGGGTCGGTGTCTCACTCGCCACCGATTCTTCAGCTCTGCAAGGGGGTGGCGACATGCTGCTGAGGCGTTCAGTCCCCTGTGGCGGAGAACGATCAGACCCCTCTGGAGCTCAGTGTCCAGTCAGTGTCCAGTCAGCGGAGACAGTGGCTCAGACCCCGCAGGGCGGACACTGCTCCCCCCCCTCAGTCCCTCGCTGCAGGGAGGCTGTTGCCAGCAGCCTCCCTGTAAAATAATAAACTCTAAAAAAAAAAAAAAAAAAAAACATTTTCCAGGAAAACTCAGGAGAGCACTCCTAGCTGTGACCGACTCCTCCGGGCACATTTTCTAAACTGACTCTGGTAGGAGGGGCATAGAGGGAGGAGCCAGCCCACACTCTCAAACTCTTAAAGTGCCAATGGCTCCTGGTGGACCAGTCTATACCCCATGGTACTAATGTGGACTCCAGCATCCTCTAGGACGTAAGAGAAACATTAACATTTTGTTTACTGCTTTTGGAATTTCCTGGACAGTGGTTTTACGTGTGATAGATCCCATGTCTGTAATGTAATATCTGTTACCAAAACCATACCCCAATACATTAATTATGCACTGCCATCTCCAACAGGGATTCCATGCACTGGAAGGGAACAGAATAAGGAACTATTGAAGCATCTCTGAGACATGGGTTAAAACGATCACACAGATACAAAACCTAAAATACAGTTTGAGTCATTCATCCGTTCACATACAAGAGATTTTTGCGACCACAATGTTGTGACTAATTGCGGGATCTGATTACACTGACGTGACCTGTAATCCATTTCTTCTTTCCCTTAACAGCCGTCTTTGAATTGTACTCTGAGTTCATCAGTCACTCTGTTCTTTCCACTGTGCACAACACACCTGGGTAATCGGGAAGCAGAACATCTGCTTTCACAGGATAGTCCTATATAGCACTATCCCAGGCTGATGAGTAAACAACCTTTCATTTAATATAGACACTTGAACAGCAGTTAGTGTTATCATCAGACATTCTCTGTTTTATTACTTCGGTTTTAAATGACAAAGGCTCTCTGTTGCAAATACAGCTAAATGGAAGGAAGACTAGACTATTGCACATGAAAGAGGGAACGCCCCTCTTCTTGATGTTTTCTGCAGTGTAGGGGTGATTCTCTGGTGATCATAAAGAATAAGTTCTCAGGAGCAGCAATATTTGAAATAAGGGATCCCATGCATGCAAACGAGGGAACCCATAATCCCCAGGGGTCAGTACTTGGGAGATACAGCCCTTTGCCAGTTTGTCTCCACAAATCCCCTTGTATTCGCTGGGGTGTGTGGGTGTAATGATGTTGGCGGTGCTATTATGCCCCATGGCTCCCAATGACAGGAACAAGTTATGCTCGACTTCTAGGTAAATGATTTCCCCCTCTGGTGTAATAGCATTACTGCCACACAGCACTGAGGGGCTGGGTTTTGATTCCCCCCACGATCCTAACGGTGTGCAGTTTGTATTATTCTCCCGATGCCTGTATGAGTTTCCTCCCACAATCTAAAAATATAATGGTAGCTTAAATGTCACTCAGAAAAAAATGAGCCCCAATTTGTGTGTGTGTGTGTGTGTGTGTAAATGTGGTAGGGTATATAGGAGCTAATTTAGACTTGATCGCTGCCAGTCTGAAGCCCTTTGTGGAGTGCACACACGCACCCGGGAGCCCAGTGAGATGCTAAAAGCATCTCAGGGCTGCGATCGCCTCTACTTGATTGACAGATGGAGGCGGGAGGGGGCGTGCCAATGGCGTTGGAACGCCATTGGCGGGGCTTGCTGCGGACAGCGCAGGCGTGTGTGGACCGTTGCGGACGCGGCGGGTAGCCACCTGCCAGCGCAGGAGCTGCGCTAGCAGGGAGCTACTCAGTGGGTGCAAAAGCATTGCCCTGTGCTGGGCGTTCCCCCGCATGTCTGCTAAATTTAGCACATCTACGATCCGCTCTGACTCACCCCCATAGATTGTAAGCTACACTGGGGCAGGGACTGATATTCTCTGTAAAGTGCTGCGGAATATATGCGCTTTATATAAATAACTGGTAATGAATAAAGAACAAAAGCTCTTGCAGCACTCAGGACCAGTGGGACCCTTCCTTAACAATTATGAGGTACATGTGGAGGACGAGTACTGAAGATCTCCAAACATGTCTTTTTTCTCCATCTCGCTGGTTTGGAAGTAAACTAAAGTGTATGAAACCAGTGAAACATTTTGGTGATTTCCACAGTAATTTACTAAATCAGTCATTCACGTTCTATCCTATTATATAGTGAAATATTTTTTAGTTGGTTTGAAGAGCTGCTGATTAATAATGGATTTGACTGTTAGCAAATTTGGTGATTAGTAAACAGACTTGTCAATCACAAGATCATAAAAAAAAAATGTAACCACCTTTTCTGTAAATCTGTATTTGTTAACCCTCCACAACAACCCATTATGAGTGCAATTATCAAAGAATAAAAATAAAGAGAAATGTGGGAGCCCTTAAAATGTGCCATATGTGAAATATATAACAAAATACAGAGATCAAAGCAATGATACATGGCCTGATCTCAGTGCTCAGTTATGAACTCCATGCTCTGCATGGCAAGCAGATGCTGCATACACATAGGGGGTCATTCCGAGTTGATCGCTAGCTGCTTTCGTTCGCTCAGCAGCGATGAGACAAAAAAAACGGCACTTCTGCGCATGCGGCGCAATGCGCACGCGCGTCGTACTAATGCAACGATGTAGTTTCACACAAGGTCTAGCAAAGCTTTTCAGTCGCACTGCTGGCCGCAGAGTGACTGACAGGAAGAGGGCGTTTGTGGGTGTCAACTGACTGTTTTCAGGGAGTGTTTGGAAAAACGCAGGCGTGCCAGGAAAAACGCAGGGTGTGTTCGTGACGTCAAAACAGGAACTGAACAGTCTGAAGTGATTGCAAGCGCTGAGTAGGTATTGAGCTACTCTGAAACTGCAAAAAAAAAGTTTGCCGCCGCTCTGCGATCCTTTCGTTTGCACTTCTGCTAAGCTAAAATACACTCCCAGTGGGAGGTGGCATAGCGTTTGCACGGCTGCTAAAAACTGCTAGCAAGCGAACAACTTGGAATGACCACCATAATTCTTACTACAAAATAAGTCACCCATGAGGAAAAATGCATTAGTATAAATGTGAAACTAAACCCAAGTTTTTGCACTTCTGAAGTTAGGGTGACAAAGAAGAAATATCAATGAATGTTTAAAATGAAAATATTTTTTTCTTGCATTACTTATGTATCTGTGGAATAATTTATTATTCACCAGGTATATACTGGCTTGGGGATCGAGGTCAAGAGGTCAGCTAATTGTGCTAGTCCACCAAATGTATTAAGACCAATACAAGTCTGTCTCTGCTTCCAGAAAAGTGTAAGAACTATAACATGTGGTCCAAAACTACTGCCTTAAATACCTTAGCTATACAATTCTACAATCTTTTTTGGCCACTACAAATTTTTATCCATAGTAAGAGTGGTATTAAACTGGCAACGATAAAAAAAAGTCAAAATAAATCATTGCACCAAAAATTCTAGGAACTATCCGCTCTACTCCTCACTTCTGCCTCGCAGCTCTTCAGGCTATGCTTAGCAATGCTGCCCATCACCTTTTCCTCTATTGATGCTCTACCACGACTGCCCCACTCTGTCACTTGCTCCACTTGCTCCCTATTCTCCTCAGAACAAATTTATACTCCTCTCATTCACCTATACAGACCTCAACCATGAGGCCTCACCTCTGACATTTCCTCTCGTACCTCTCCTACTCCCTGATAAGCTATTTCTACATTTGCCTTAAGGATTTTCCCACACCATTTCCATCCTCTGGAATGCCCTCCTATGCCCAGTTAAACTGCCCTCAACCTCAAAGTCTTTAAAAAGTCTTTCATCATTAAAGCCTTCCTCCTAACTGCTACCCTCTGCATTGCAAATGTCTACTCCCCTCTTCCTCTGTGTCCACCCGTTACCAAAGAGATTGTAAACTCTAGTGATGATCTCCCCTCTGGAATTCTCTATATAATTTATGCTATATGAACACTTTGATTATATATAAATGTAAAGGTGGGTACACACTTGCTGATAAAGAAAACAACGTCGCTCATTTTGCCCTTCCTGAGCGACATCGTTTACCATATCGACTAGTGTGTACGCTTCCGAACGACGTTAACGAACATCGCTCTCGGCCGTGCATGCAGCTCTATTCGGACAGTCGTCCATAAACTGCATGCACGGACCGGCCGCGGCGTGATGTCACTGTACGATATCGTTTGCATATCACACACTGTATGCACTGCTGACGACTGCACCGGCAGGGAAGGCAACACACTAGGCGACATCGCTCATAGAGCACATCGCCTAGTGTGTACCCACCTTCAGTCACATTCATGTGTGTAATATTCTATACTTGTGCAATGTTGTTAACCTTATGTAAGGTGCTACGGAACTCTTGAGGCAAAATGTAAACAGATAATAAATAATATGACAAATCTTTTAAGATGTGAAAAAAATACTACATACTATTTGTTCTGAAGACAGGCGCAGGGTCTTACGGTAAGATGTGGTACCACTATGGCTCGGATGCTGCATAGGAGCAGCCTCAATGTTTATCTGTTTCAGTTCCAAGGAGTCTTCGTCACTGGATGTATTGTCCTCTGTAGACGGCCTAATGAAACACAATGTAACAGATATTATTCAGTAGGAAACGTATATGTTAATAAACTTTTCAATCCCAAAGGACAGAAATTTAAGGCACATACATTAATTACCCAGTGTCCAACTAATGAACTGTCTGGAGAGCTCTACAGCTATTTCATGCAACATTTAGTGCAAACTGAGTAGAACAACACTGCTGTTCCCATGTGTACTATCAGGAATTTCTGGATTTCCTTAGGAAATAAGCAGCAGCTTAAATGTAGAGAAAAATGGTAAAACAGGCATACACACAAAGCGGAGGCCACTTGCCAAGCACACAGAATGCACACTGCAATTTGATCAGATACTGCACTTGTGAATAATCCTGCACATTTGTAGGTACAAGACTACTTCCCAGGTATAATGGGGTATATTTACTAAAATTCGTATTTTTCAGAATGAGGTTAAAGTTCAAACACGAATGACATCGCAAGTGTAAATTTGCAACTTTTTGAATTTATTACGACTAATTTACTAAGCTGTCGTATTCTGCATTTTCGTGTTTTCCGATGTCGATGTCATTCGTATTTTTTGGCAGTGTTTTACGGGAGTGAATAGTAAAACACTGCCGACATTAACACAATGAATCTCGGCCGGATCTGTGAGATCCGTGCAGGGCTTCATTGTGCACCTTTCGTATTAAAAATAACATTGTTACAAATCATTAAAAAAAAATGCGTGGGGTCCCCCCCCACCTAAGCTAAACCAGCCTCGGGCTCTTTGAGCCGGTCCTGGTTGACAAAATATGGGGAAAAAATAAGATTTTACTCACCGGTAAATCTATTTCTCGTAGTCCGTAGAGGATGCTGGGAACTCCGTAAGGACCATGGGGAATAGACGGGCTCCGCAGGAGACTGGGCACTCTATAAGAAAGATTTGGTACTATCTGGTGTGCACTGGCTCCTCCCTCTATGCCCCTCCTCCAGACCTCAGTTAGGATACTGTGCCCGGAAGAGCTGACACAATAAGGAAGGATTTTGAATCCCGGGTAAGACTCATACCAGCCACACCAATCACACCGTATAACTCGTGATACTATACCCAGTTAACAGTATGAAATATAACAGAGACTCTCAACAGATGGCTCAACAATAACCCTTTAGTTAGGCAATAACTATATACAAGTATTGCAGACAATCCGCACTTGGGATGGGCGCCCAGCATCCACTACGGACTACGAGAAATAGATTTACCGGTGAGTAAAATCTTATTTTCTCTGACGTCCTAGTGGATGCTGGGAACTCCGTAAGGACCATGGGGATTATACCAAAGCTCCCAAACGGGCGGGAGAGTGCGGATGACTCTGCAGCACCGAATGAGAGAACTCAAGGTCCTCCTCAGCCAGGGTATCAAATTTGTAGAATTTAGCAAACGTGTTTGCCTCTGACCAAGTTGCAGCTCGGCAAAGTTGTAAAGCCGAGACCCCTCGGGCAGCTGCCCAAGATGAGCCCACCTTCCTCGTGGAATGGGCTTTCACTGATTTAGGATGCGGCAATCCAGCCGCAGAATGCTCCAGCTGACAAATTCAGCGAGCAATAGTCTGCTTAGAAGCAGGAGCACCTATTTTGTTGGGTGCCTACAGGATAAGAAGCGAGTCAGTTTTCCTGACTCAAGCCGTCCTGGAAATATAATTTTTTAAGGCCCTGACTACGTCCAGTAACTTGGAATCTTCCAAGTCCCTAGTAGCCGCAGGCACTACAATAGGTTGGTTCAAGTGAAAAGCTGATACCACCTTAGGGAGAAACTGGGGACGAGTCCTCAATTCTGCCCTATCCATATGGAAAATCAGATAAGGGCTTTTACATGACAAAGCCGCCAATTCTGACACACGCCTGGCCGAAGCCAAGGCCAATAACATGACCACTTTCCACGTGAGATATTTCAGATCCACAGTTTTAAGTGGCTCAAACCAATGTGATTTCAGGAAACTCAACACCACGTTGAGATCCCACGGTGCCACAGGAGGCACAAAAGGGGGCTGAATATGTAGCACTCCCTTTACAAAAGTCTGAACTTCAGGCAGTGAAGCCAGTTCTTTCTGGAAGAAAATCGACAGAGCCGAAATCTGGACCTTAATGGAACCCAATTTTAGGCCCATAGTCACTCCCGACTGTAGGAAGTGCAGAAAACGACCCAGCTGAAATTCCTCTGTTGGGGGCTTCCTGGCCTCACACCACGCAACATATTTTCGCCAAATACGGTGATAATGGTTTGCGGTTACTTCTTTCCTGGCTTTTATCAGCGTAGGAATGACTTCCTCCGGAATGCCCTTTTGCTTTAGGATCCGGAATTCAACCGCCATGCCGTCCAACGCAGCCGCGGTAAGTCTTGGAACAGACAGGGCCCCTGCTGTAGCAGATCCTGTCTGAGCGTAGAGGCCATGGGTCCTCTGATATTATTTCTGTAAGTTCTGGGTACCAAGCTCTTCTTGGCCCATCCGGAACCACGAGTATCGTTCTTCCTCCTCGTTTTCTTATTATTCTCAGTACCCTTGGTATGAGAGGCAGAGGCGGGAATACATAAACCGACTGGTACACCCACGGTGTCACTAGAGCGTCCACAGCTATTGCCTGAGGGTCCCTTGACCTGGCGCAATATCTAGTTTTTTGTTTAGGCGGGACGCCATGTCCACCTGTGGCCTTTCCCAACGGTTTACCAACAGTTGGAAGACTTCTGGATGAAGTCCCCACTCTCCCGGGTGGAGGTCGTGTCTGCTGAGGAAGTCTGCTTCCCAGTTGTCCACTCCCGGAATGAACACTGCTGACAGTGCTAAGACGTGATTTTCCGCCCATCGGAGAATCCTTGTGGCTTCTGCCATCGCCATCCTGCTTCTTGTGCCGCCCTGTCTGTTTACATGGGCGACTGCCGTGATGTTGTCTGATTGGATCAGTACCGGCTGGTTTTGAAGCAGAGGCCTTGCCAGACTTAGGGCATTGTAAATGGCCCTCAGTTCCAGAATATTTATGTGTAGGGACGACTCCTGACTTGACCAAAGTCCTTGGAAGTTTCTTCCCTGTGTGACTGCCCCCCAGCCTCGAAGGCTGGCATCCGTGGTTACCAGGACCCAGTCCTGTATGCCGAATCTGCGGCCCTCTTGAAGATGAGCACTCTGCAGCCACCACAGTAGAGATACCCTGGTCCTTGGAGACAGGGTTATCAGCCGATGCATCTGAAGATGCGATCCCGACCACTTGTTCAAGAGGTCCCAGTAAAAGGTTCTTGTATGGAACCTGCCGAATGGAATTTTTCTTCGTAAGAAGCTACCATTTTTCCCAGGACTCGTGTGCAGTGATGCACCGATACCTGTTTTGGTTTCAGGAGGTCTCTGACTAGAGATGACAGCTCCTTGGCTTTCTCCTGCAGGAGAAACACTTTTTTCTGTTCTGTGTCCAGAACCATCCCCAGGAACAGTAGGCGTGTGGTAGGAACCAGCTGTGACTTTGGAATGTATAGAATCCATCCGTGCTGTTGTAGCACTTCCCGAGATAGTGCTACTCCGACCAACAACTGCTCCTTGGACCTCGCCTTTATAAGGAGATCATCCAAGTACGGGATAATTAAAACTCCCTTTTTTCGAAGGAGTATCATCATTTCTGCCATTACCTTGGTAAAGACCCTCGGTGCCGTGGACAGTCCAAACGGCAGTGTTTGGAATTGGTAATGGCAATCCTGTACCACAAATCTGAGGTACTCCTGATGAGGATGGTAAATGGGGACATGTAGGTAAGCATCCTTGATGTCCAGGGATACCATGTAATCCCCCTCCTCCAGGCTTGCAATAACCGCCCTGAGCGATTCCATCTTGAACTTGAATTTTTTAATGTATGTGTTTAAGGATTTCAAATTTAAAATGGGTCTCACCGAACCGTCCGGTTTCGGTACCACAACCAGTGTGGAATAGTAACCCCGTCCTTGTTGAAGTAGGGGCACCTTGACTATCACCTGCTGGGAATACAGCTTGTGAATTGCCTCTAGCACAGCCTCCCTGCCTGAGGGAGTTGTCGGCAAGGCAGATTTGAGGAAACGGCGGGGGGGGGGGAGACGCCTCGAATTCCAGCTTGTACCCCTGAGATACTACTTGAAGGAGCCAGGGATCCACCTGTGAGCGAGCCCACTGATCGCTGAAATTTTTGAGGCGGCCCCCCACCGTACCTGGCTACGCCTGTGGAGCCGCCGCGTCATGCGGTGGACTCAGAGGAAGCGGGGGAAGAATTTTGATTCTGGGAACTGGCTGACTGGTGCAGCTTTTTCCCTCTTCCCTCTTCTCTGTGCAGAAAGGAAGCGCCTTTGACCCGCTTGCTTTTCTGAAGCCGAAAGGACTGTACCTGATAATACAGTGCTTTTCTTAGGCTGTGAGGAAACCTGAGGTAAAAAAATTTCATCCCAGCTGTTGCTGTGGATACGAGGTCCCAGAGACCATCCCCAAACAATTCCTCACGCTTATAAGGCTCTATGTGCCTTTTAAAGTCAGCATCACCTGTCCAGTGTCGGGTCTCTAATACCCTCCTGACAGAATGGACATTGCAATAATACTGGATGCCAGCCGGCAAAATATCCCTCTGTGCATCCCTCATATATAAGACGACGTCTTAAGTTCGCAAAATAGTATCCCTGTTTGAAAGGGTTACAGACCACGCTGCAGCAGCACTATCTGCAGGTCTCAGTCTAGTACCTGAGTGTGTAAATACAGACTTCAGGATAGCCTCCTGCTATTTATCAGCAGGTACCTTCAAAGTGGCCGTATCCTAAGACGGCAGTGCCACCTTTTTTGACAAACGTGTGAGCGCCTTATCCACCCTAGGGGATATCTCCCAGCGTAACTTATCCTCTGGCGGGAAAGGGTACGCCATCAGTAACTCTTTAGAAATTACCAGTTTCTTATCGGGGGAACCCACGCTTTTTCACACTTCATTCACTCATTTGATGGGGGAACAAAACACTGCCTGCTTTTTCTCCCCACACATAAAACCCTTTTTTGTTTTTAGTGGTACTTGGGTTAATGTCAGAAATGTGTAACACATTTTTTATTGCCGGGATCATGTAACGGATGTTCCTAGTGGATTGTGTATATGTCTCAACCTCGTCGACACTGGAGTCAGACTCCGTGTCGACATCTGTGTCTGCCATCTGAGGGAGCGGGCGTTTTTAAGCCCCTGAGACGCCTGGGCAGGCGCGGGCTGAGAAGCCGGCTGTCCCATAGCTGTTACGTCATCCAGCCTTTTATGTAAGGAGTTGACACTGTCGGTTAATACCTTCCACCTATCCATCCACTCTGGTGTCGGCCCACAGGGGGCGACATCTCATTTATCGGCATCTGCTCCGCCTCCACATAAGCCTCCTCATCAAACATGTCGACACAGCCGTACCGACACACCGCACACACACAGGGAATGCTCTGACTGAGGACAGGACCCCACACAGCCCTTTGGGGAGACAGAGAGAGAGTATGCCAGCACACACCGGAGCGCTATATAATGTAGGGATAAACACTATCACTGAGTGAATTTTCCCCAATAGCTGCTTGTATAAACAATATTGCGCCTAAATTTAGTGCCCCCCCTCTCTTTTTAATCCTTTGAGCCTGAAAACTACAGGGGAGAGCCTGGGGAGCTGTCTTCCAGCTACACTGTGAAGAGAAAATGGCGCCGGTGTGCTGAGGGAGATGGCTCCGCCCCTTTTTCGCGGACTTTTCTCCCGCTTTTTTCTGTATTCTGGCAGGGGTAATTACCACATATATAGCCTCTGGGGCTATATATTGTGGCTATTTTGCCAGCCAAGGTGTTTTTATTGCTGCTCAGGGCACCCCCCCCCCCAGCGCCCTGCACCCTCAGTGACCGGAGTGTGAAGTGTGTATGAGGAGCAATGGCGCACAGCTGCAGTGCTGTGCGCTACCTTGGTGAAGACTGAAGTCTTCTGCCGCCGATTTTCCGGACCATCTTCATGCTTCTGGCTCTGTAAGGGGGACGGCGGCGCGGCTCCGGGAACGAACACCAAGGACGGGTCCTGCGGTCGATCCCTCTGGAGCTAATGGTGTCCAGTAGCCTAAGAAGCCCAAGCTAGCTGCAAGCAGGTAGGTTCGCTTCTTCTCCCCTTAGTCCCTCGATGCAGTGAGCCTGTTGCCAGCAGGTCTCACTGTAAAATAAAAAACCTAATTTAAACTTTCTTTCTAGAAGCTCAGGAGAGCCCCTAGTGTGCAACCAGCTCGGGCCGGGCACAGAAATCTAACTGAGGTCTGGAGGAGGGGCATAGAGGGAGGAGCCAGTGCACACCAGATAGTACCAAATCTTTCTTATAGAGTGCCCAGTCTCCTGCGGAGCCCGTCTATTCCCCTTGGTCCTTACGGAGTTCCCAGCATCCACTAGGACGTCAGAGAAAAATGTCAGGGGTTCCCCCATATTTAATCAACCAGCACCGGGCTCTGCGCCTGGTCCTGGTTCCAAAAATACGGGGGACAAAAAGTGTAGGGGTCCCCCGTATTTTTGAAACCAGCACCGGGCTCCACTAGCCAGGTACATAATGCCACAGCCGGGGGACACTTTTATCTAGGTCCCTGCGGCCCTGGCATTACATACCCAACTAGTCACCCCTGGCCGGGTACCCTGGAGGAGTGGGAACCCCTTAAATCAAGGGGTCCCCCCCTCCAGCCACCCAAGGGCCAGGGGTGAAGCCCGAGGCTGTCCCCCCCATCCAAGGGCGGCAGATGGGGGGCCGATAGCCTTTTGAAAAAAATGTGAATATTGTTTTTAGTAGCAGTACTACAAGTCCCAGCAAGCCTCCCCCGCAAGCTGGTACTTGGAGAACCACAAGTACCAGCATGCGGTGGAAAACCGGGCCCGCTGGTACCTGTAGTACTACTACTAAAAAAATACCCCCAAAAAAACAGGACACACACACCGTGACAGTATTAGTTTATTACATACATGCACACCTCCAAACATACATACTTACCTATGTTCACACGAGGCTCGGTCCTCTTCTCCATGTAGAATCCTAGGGGTACCTGTGAAAAAAATTATACTCACATAATCCAGTGTACCTTCTGTTCTTTGTATAATCCACGTACTTGGCAAAACAAAAAAATAAGAATTTACTTACCGATAATTCTATTTCTCGTAGTCCGTAGTGGATGCTGGGGACTCCGTCAGGACCATGGGGATTAGCGGCTCCGCAGGAGACAGGGCACAAAAATAAAGCTTTAGGATCAGGTGGTGTGCACTGGCTCCTCCCCCTATGACCCTCCTCCAAGCCTCAGTTAGGATACTGTGCCCGGACGAGCGTACACAATAAGGAAGGATCTTGAATCCCGGGTAAGACTCATACCAGCCACACCAATCACACCGTACAACTTGTGATCTGAACCCAGTTAACAGTATGACAAAACGTAGGAGCCTCTGAACAGACGGCTCACAACAATAACAACCCGATTTTTTTGTAACAATAACTATGTACAAGTATTGCAGACAATCCGCACTTGGGATGGGCGCCCAGCATCCACTACGGACTACGAGAAATAGAATTATCGGTAAGTAAATTCTTATTTTCTCTAACGTCCTAAGTGGATGCTGGGGACTCCGTCAGGACCATGGGGATTATACCAAAGCTCCCAAACGGGCGGGAGAGTGCGGATGAGCCTGCAGCACCGAATGAGAGACTCCATGTCCTCCTCAGCCAGGGTATCAAATTTGTAGAATTTAGCAAACGTGTTTGCCCCTGACCAAGTAAATGCTCAGCAAAGTTGTAAAGCCGAGACCCCTCAGGCAGTCGCCCAAGATGAGCCCACTTCCTTGTGGAATGGGCTTTTTCTGATTTTGTCTGTGGCAAGCCTGCCACAGAATGAGCAAGCTGAATTGTACTACAAATCCAGCGAGCAATCGTCTGTTTAGAAGCAGGAGCACCCATCTTGTTGGGTGCATACAGGCTAAACAGCGAGTCAGATTTTCTGACTCCAGTCGTCCTGGAAACATATTTTCAGGGCCCTGACAACGGCAAGTAACTTGGAGTCCTCCAAGTCCCTAGTAGCCGCAGGTACCACAATAGGTTGGTTCATGTGAAAAACAGAAAACACCTTAAGGAGAAATTGAGGACGAGTCCTCAATTCTGCCCTGTCAGAATGAAAAATTAATTAAGGGCTTTTATATGATAAAGCCGGCCATTCTGACACACGCCTGGCTGAAGCCAGGGCTAATAGAATCTTCACCTTCCATGTGAAATAATTTAAGTCCACAGTGGTGAGTGGATCAAACCAATGTGACTTTAGGAAACTCAAAACAACATTGAGATCCCAAGGTGCCACTGGGGGCACAAAAGGAGGCTGTATATGCAGTACCCCTTTTACAAACGTCTGAACTTCAGGCACTGAAGCCAGTTCTTTCTGGAATAAATTTGACAGGGTCGAAATTTGAACCTTAATGGACCCTAATTTTAGGCCCATAGACAGTCCTGTTTTCAGGAAATGTAGGAAACGACCCAGTTGGAATTCCTCTGTAGGGACCTTCTTGGCCTCACACCACGCAACATATTTTTGCCAATTGCGGTGAAAATGTTTTTCGGTTAGATCCTTCCTGGCTTCGACCAGGGTAGGGATGACTTCATCTGGAATGCCCTTTCAGGATCCGGCTTTCAACTGCCATGCCGTCAAACGCAGCCGCGGTAAGTCTTGGAACAGACAAGGCCCCTGCTGGAGCAGGTCCTTTCTTAAAGGTAGAGGCCACGGTTCTTCCGTGAGAATCTCTTGAAATTCCGGGTACCAAGTCCTTCTTGACCCATCCGGAACCACGAGTATCGTTCTTACTCATCTCCTTGATTCTCAGTACTTTTGGTATGAGATGCATAGGAGGGAACACATACCCTGACTGGTACACCCACAGTGTTACCAGAGCGTCCACCGCTATTGCCTGAGGGTCCCTTGACCTGGCGCAATATCTGTCTAGTTTTTTGTTCAGGCGGGACGCCATCATGTCCACCTTTGGTTTTTCCCAACGGTTTACAATCATGTGGAAGACTTCCCGCTGAAGTCCCCACTCTCCCGGGTGGAGGTTATGCTGAGGAAGTCTGCTTCCCAGTTTTCCACTCCCGGAATTAACACTGCTGAGAGTGTTATCACATGATTTTTCGCCCAGCGAAGAATCCTTGCAGTTTCTGCCATTTCCCTCCTGCTTCTTGTGCCGCCCTGTTTTCGTGGGCGACTGCCGTGATGTTGTCCCACTGGATCAATACCGGCTGACCTTGAAGCAGAGGTCTTGCTAAGCTTAGAGCCTTGTAAATTGGCCTTAGCTCCAGTATATTTATGTGGAGAGAAGTCTCCAGACTTGATCACACTCCCTGGAAATTTTTTCCTTGTGTGACTGCTCCCCAGCCACTCAGGCTGGCATCCGTGGTCACCAGGACCCAGTCCTGAATGCCGAATCTGCGGCCCTTTCATAGATGAGCACTCTGCAGCCACCGCAGAAGAAACACCCTTGTCCTTGGAGTTACCATTTTCCCAGCAGATCCCACTGAAAGGTGAAATCTACCGAATGGGATCGCTTTGTAAGAAACCACCATTTTTCACAGGACCCTTTGTGCAATGATGCACTGATACTTTTCCTGGTTTTAGGAGGTTCCTGACTAGCTCGGATAACTCCCTGGCTTTCTTCTCCGGGAGAAAACATCCTTTTCTGGACTGTGTCCAGAATCATCCCTAGGAACATTAGACGTGTCGTCGGAAAAAGCTGCGATTTTGGAATATTTAGAATCCACTCGTGCTGTCGTAGAACTACTTGAGATAGTGCTACTCCGACCGCCAACTGTTCTCTGGACCTTGCCCTTATCAGGAAAGCGTCCATATTTCTTTTAGGAAGAATCATCATTTCGGCCATTACCTTGGTAAAGACCCGGGGTGCCGTGGACAATCCAAACGGCAGCGTCTGAACTGATAGTGACAGTTCTGTACCACGAACCTGAGATACCCTTGGTGAGAAAGGCAAAATTTGGACTTGTAGGTAAGCGTCCCTGATATCCAGTGACACCATATCGTCCTGGTTCGCTATCACTGCTCTGAGTGACTCCATCTTGATTTGAACCCTTGTATGTAATTGTTCAAATCTTTTTTATCTCACCGAGCCGTTTGGCTTCAGTACCACAATATATTGTGGAATAATACCCCTTCCCTTGTTGTAGGAGGGGTACTTTGATTATCACGTGCTGGGAATACAGCCTGTGAATTTTTTTCCAATACTGCCTCCCTGTCGGAGGGAGACGTTGGTAAAGCAGACTTCAGGAACTTGTGAGGGGAAGACGTCTCGAATTTCCAATGTACACCTGGGATACTACGTGTAGGATCCAGGAGTCCACTTGCGAGTGAGCCCACTGCGTGCTGAAACTCTTGAGATGACCCCCCACCGCACCCGAGTCCGCTTGTATGGCCCCAGCGTCATACTGCGGACTTGGCAGAAGCTGTGGAGGACTTCTGTTCCTGGGAATGGGCTGCCTGCTGCAGTCTTCTTCCCTTTCCTCTAACCCTGGGCAGATATGACTGGCCTTTTGCCCGCCTGCCTTTATGGGTACGAAAGGACTGAGACTGAAAAGACTGTGTCCTTTTCTGCTGAGATGTGACTTGGGGTAACAAAAGTGGATTTTCCAGCTGTTGCCATGGCCACCAGGTCCGATGGACCGCCCCTTTATACGGCAATACTTCCATGTGCCGTCTGGAATCTGCATCACCTGACCACTGTCGTGTCTATAAACATCGTCTGGCAGATATGGACATCACATCTACTCTTGATGCCAAAATGCAAATACCCCTCTGCGCATCTCGCATATATAGAAATGCATCCTTAAAATGCTCTATAGTCAATAAAATATTGTTCCTGTCAAGGGTATCAATATTTTCAGTCAGGAAATCCGACCAAGCCCCCCCAGCGCTGCACATCCAGGCTGAGGCGATTGCTGGTCGTACTATAACACCAGTATGTGTGTATATACTTCTTAGGATATTTTCCAGCTTCCTATCAGCTGGCTCCTTGAGGGCGGCCGTATCTGGAGACGGTAACGCCACTTGTTTTTATAAGCGTGTGAGCGCCTTATCCACCCTAAGGTGTGTTTCCCAACTCGCCCTCACTTCTGGCGGGAAAAGGTATACCTCCAATAATTTTCCATCGGAGGAAACCCACGTATCATCACACACTTTAATTTATCTGATTCAGGAAAAACTACAAGTAGATTATTCCCACCCTACATAATACCCTTATTTGTGGTACTTGTAGTATCAGAAATATGTAACACCTCCTTCATTGCCCTTAACATGTAACGTGTGGCCCTAAAGGAAAATACGTTTGTTTCTTCACCGTCGACACTGAAGTCAGTGTCCGTGTCTGTGTCGACCAACTGAGGTAAATGGGCGTTTTTACAAGCCCCTGACGGTGTCTGAGACGCCTGGACAGGTACTAATTTGTTTGCCGGCCGTCTCATGTCGTCAACCGACCTTGCATCGTGTTGACATTATCACGTAATTCCTAAATAAGCCATCCATTCCGGTGTCGACTCCCTAGAGAGTGACATCACCCATACAGGCAATTTGCTCCGCCTCCTCACCAACATCGTCCTCCTACATGTCGACACACACGTACCGACACACAGCACACACACAGGGAATGCTCTGATAGAGGACAGGACCCCACTAGCCCTTTGGGGAGACAGAGGGAGAGTTTGCCAGCACACACCAAAAACGCTATAATTATACAGGGACAACCCCTTATACAAGTGTTTTCCCTTATAGCATTTTCACATATGTAATCATATCGCCAAATAAGTGCCCCCCCTCTCTGTTTTAACCCTGTTTCTGTAGTGCAGTGCAGGGGAGAGCCTGGGAGCCTTCTTCTCAGCAGAGCTGAGCAGGAAAATGGCGCCGTGTGCGGAGGAGAATAGGCCACGCCCCCTAAAACGGCGGGCTCTTCTCCCGGAGATTGTGAGATCTGGCAGGGGTTAAATACATCCATATAGCCTCAAGGGCTATATGTGATGTATTTTAGCCATAAAAAAGGTATAATACATTGCTGCCCAGAGCGCCCCCCCCAGCGCCCTGCACCCTCAGTGACCGCTGGTATGAAGTGTGCTGACAACAATGGCGCACAGCTGCAGTGCTGTGCGCTACCTTATGAAGACTGAAAGTCTTCTGCCGCCTGTTTCTGGACCTCTGGACCTCTTCAACTTCGGCATCTGCAAGGGGGGTCGGCGGCGCGGCTCCGGGACGAACCCCAGGGTGAGACCTGTGTTCCGACTCCCTCTGGAGCTAATGGTGTCCAGTAGCCTAAGAATCCAATCCATCCTGCACGCAGGTGAGTTGAAATTCTCTCCCCTAAGTCCCTCGATGCAGTGAGCCTGTTGCCAGCAGGACTCACTGAAAATAAAAAACCTAAAAAACTTTTTCTAAGCAGCTCTTTAGGAGAGCCACCTAGATTGCACCCTGCTCGGACGGGCACAAAAACCTAACTGAGGCTTGGAGGAGGGTCATAGGGGGAGGAGCCAGTGCACACCACCTGATCCTAAAGCTTTATTTTTGTGCCCTGTCTCCTGCGGAGCCGCTAATCCCCATGGTCCTGACGGAGTCCCCAGCATCCACTTAGGACGTTAGAGAAAAAACGGAAACCCGACCACGCACTGAAAGGGGTCCCATGTTTACACATGGGACCCCTTTCCCCGACTGCCAGGACCCCCCCTGACGACTGTCAAAGAGGGTCCCTTCAGCCAATCAGGGAGGGCCACGTTGTGGCACTCTCTTGATTGGCTGTGTGCTCCTGTAGTGTCTGTCAGGCTGCACACGGCAGAGATACAATGTTGCGCCTATGCGCTCCATTGTATCCAATGGTGGGAACTTTGCGGTCAGCGGTTGACCGAAAGTAACCTCACCGCTGACCGCAAAGTTCCCACCATTGGATACAATGGAGCGCATAGGCGCAACATTGTATCTCTGCCGTGTGCAGCCTGACAGACACTACAGGAGCACACAGCCAATCAGGAGAGTGCCATGACGTGGCCCTCCCTGATTGGCTGAAGGGACCCTCTTGGACAGGAGTCAGGCGGGGTCCTGGCAGTCGGGGAAAGGGGTCCCATGTGTAAACATGGGACCCCTTTCAGTGCGTGGTCGGGTTTCCGTTTTTTTGTTTTGCCAAGTACGTGGATTATACAAAGAACAGAAGGTACACTGGATTATGTGAGTATAATTTTTTTCACAGGTACCCCTAGGATTCTACATGGAGAAGAGGACCGAGCCTCGTGTGAACATAGGTAAGTATGTATGTTTGGAGGTGTGCCTGTATGTAATAAACTTATACTGTCACGGTGTGTGTGTACTGTTTTTTGGGGGGTATTTTTATAGTAGTAGTACTACAGGTACCAGCGGGCCCGGTTTTCCACCGCATGCTGGTACTTGTGGTTCTCCAAGTACCAGCTTGCGGGGGAGGCTTGCTGGGACTTGTAGTACTGCTACTAAAAACAATATTCACATTTTTTTCAAAAGGCTATCGGCCCCCCATCTGCCGCCCTTGGATGGGGGGGACAGCCTCGGGCTTCACCCCTGGCCCTTGGGTGGCTGGAGGGGGGGGGACACCCCTTGATTTAAGGGGTTCTCACTCCTCCAGGGTACCCCGGCCAGGGGTGACTAGTTGGGTATGTAATGCCAGGGCCGCAGGGACCTAGATAAAAGTGTCCCCCGGCTGTGGCATTATGTACCTGGCTAGTGGAGCCCGGTGCTGGTTTCAAAAATACGGGGGACCCCTACGCTCTTTGTCCCCCGTATTTTTGGAACCAGGACCAGGCGCAGAGCCCGATGCTGGTTGATTAACTATGGGGGAACCCCTGACATTTCCCCCCCCCCATATTTTTTCAACCAGGTCCGGCTCAAAGAGCCCGAGGCTGGTTTTGCTTAGGAGGGGGGACCCCACGCATTTTTTTTCCAGAAAATCTAACACTTTCCCACCCCTTCCCACTGATAAACATGCACGGATCTCATAGATCCGTGCATGCCTATCAGAACACTGTAAAAAAAAGCAGGTCTGTTTTAAATTTGCTTTTTTTTACGATTTGTATTTTTTCACGGCAGTGTTTGGCTATTGCCGGCAGTGTTCGTGAAATACACTTTTTAGTAAATTACTGAGTTGTATAAAAAAACAGTCGTATTTGACCGATGGTGTATTCATTCGTATTTTTCTTCTTTGACTTCCAAAAAAATACGAATGCCCTCATCACTGCCGAGATTTGAGTTTAGTAAATTCCCGAGATGACACTTTGAAGAAAAAACACCATCTCGGTCAAAATCGGGACCTTAGTAAATATGCCCCAATGTGTGCACCTAGTTTTGTGACAGACAGAAAAAAGGAGAGTTCTACTGTCCCATCAATTTAAGCCATAATTCACTGTCCCATCAATTTAAGCCATAATTTTGGCAAAACAAAAGAGTAGGTACTAAGTAGTAAGCGGTTGGACTGTGAAGTTACTTTTACATTGTGCACATCTTCTAAATTACATGTAGTCACTTTGTATGTTTGAGGATGTTACCATGCGCTAAGCTCCGCAGTTCTGCTCATTGTAAATTACATTTACAGTATGAGAGCATCCACATCCCCCCATACGTTTCTTGTTGGAAGCCTCCTTAAGTGAAATATTCACGTTAGGAGGTAGATAACCACCTGTATATGCTTCTTGTATCCGGGCTGTGTAATCACTAATAAGGACTCAATGTGATGCAATGCCCAGCTTCTCTGTATGGCGCAGGATCTTGGTCAGAACGTAGTCAACTCACACTGACAATCAGTATTGTCTGAAGTATATTAAAATCCTGACGTGTCTCTTTGGTCTAGATAACTTTCTAAGAGGGTAAAGTGCATCCTAACATGGAGATTTAACTCCAGGCGGATAATTCATCAAGAATATGTCACAGTTGATAGCAAGAAACATGATCTTAGAAGTTAGAACCCTTTTACACCAAACATACTGTATAAACTGGGATATTGTCGGGCCAACCCGGGTCAATGTTTGTTGTAAAAGGATCTCTGAAAAATAACCTGGGTCCAGTTACCTGGGAATCTGGCCCTGGTACCTATCAGGGTTGAAACCCAGGAAGGACCTGGGTAGCATGCAGTGTAAACGGGTGACCCGGGTCATTCTGAAAGCCTGTGGAAAGCCAGCTCACTGGTGTTTGGAGATTATGTCATCTCCAATCGCCGGCAGAGGGAAGACTCACTTCTAAGCCGGGTCCAGCCAGCGGTGTGACTAGGGTTTCAAGCCCCTCTGACATGACTTGAAACCATATTCAATCTGACTTTGTGGTAACTGAACACATTGCGCTGCAACGCCTGGGGGTTTTCTAGTTGTGACTGCTAGTTACACCAAAACGTAGTGTTGGGTATGAGCCCAAATGAGGTCCTTGCTGTATTATATCTCAGCCTAGGGTATTTTGTTGTGTTGTATATATGGCGACCAATTATTCAACCTCACAGTATATCTACACGCCAATGTGCAGCAAAACATATAATCTTGGTAAAAACATGCATGTAAAGGAAACATTAGTTTGCTATTAAGAAAATGATTACCAAGATCCACTTCTATCGTGTCGCACTTTTCGCACAGTACAACAAATGGCTGTGCCAGTACAGACTGCTACAATAAATGCACAGCTGGGGCAGATGACTAGTAACGGTTTCAGACTAAAGAACCATACTACAAATTGGGTGTGAGGATAGATGGAATAGTCTGTTTTATTTCTTTTTTTAATACAAGTAGTCTTGTATGGCCACAGGCTCACAGAGAAACAAGCATTCACCCTACATGGCAGTAAGCAATATGCCAAGCGGTAACACAAAGCAGGTGTATACAGAAAGTGCGAACATTCATTTACTGTTTACATCTTCTCAGGTGCATGGAAGACAGCCAGGCATGAGGTTATGTATGAGCTTATGAATCATAATAGCCAATTATACTCTTTCCGCGACAGCCTATATTTGCATCGCTCCAAACAGGGCAATGAAGAATAGCTGTGTCCAGACGGTTTGCTTTCTTTGTCATGTCTAAAGGTCTATTCAGTAAATCATAAGTTCTCGTGAAGCATGCCTAATAAAACGTCCTATTCACACAGCTTTACCGTATTAATAGATCAAGAGCAGGAAATGATAAACTGGGGTTTGGATTACATAATTCTATCATTATACGTTATACTTCATAAAGTATAAGCAACCCTGAGGAAAGAGGGAGCAATGAGAATGACATGATTATCTCACTATAAAACATATACTTTATAAAATATAACCAACCTAGATAAAACAAAAGGGAGCTATTATTAAGCATTCTAGAAGCAGACCTACCAGTCAGAATATAGACCTACTCAATCAGACTCCTGAATTTTGTGGAGCCAGAACCCTGTCATTCTGCAAACTTAACTGGGAAATTGCATCATCAAGACCCTGTTACACGACTATGCAAATAGTGAGGTTACACTTAGGGAACATGGCCAGGAAGCCATGAAGTAAATCGCATCACCACGACCCATTGCCAAGAAGCGAATCTGGTCACCAAGACCCATGGCCATTAAGTAAATCACGTCACCACCTCCTGAACTTGCCTTTGAACTCCGCTCTGGAATATTTCAGAGGAAAGGTCCAAAAGCAGGAAAAAAACTCTCATAACAAAGCTCAAGGGGAAGACAAAACACACATAATATAATGATGGATTATTGGGGTATGTCTCTGCAATCCTATAGCAGCCACTTGTTGCCTAAAATGGCTAGTAAAGACAAAATATACAGTATGTACTGTATATAACAAGAGTATATAATTAAAAAAACACACACATGCAGTACTTTAGATGGAGGGAAAGTACCGTATAGATGGATTTAAAGAGCAATATATTTGTGTATTTTCATAATCTACTGGTATTTGCAGGGTAGTGTCGTGTAAAATGAAACAGTAGGAAAGATACCGGATTTTTGGTGGCTCCTTTGATTCTACTTGCTCGCTGGTCACGTCTGAATTCAGTTGATTCTCCTTTGTGTCTGCCTTTAAAAAGACAAAAAAAAAAAAAAAGTTTTCCAAAAAATAACCTTACCATTATCTGCAAAAATTGTCACTGTTAACAGATTAAGTATTCTCGTTACTTCCGAACATTTGGCTAACATTTGTGTGCAATATGGTGCAGAGCATGCTGGGTATGCTATAGAATTATGTCAGTGCAAACCATAACATCTACATGTTGGCATGCACGTTTACCTGTTTGACCATGCTTTCTCTCTTGCGCCAGAACCACCACCTCCTGGATTGCTTTGGCATCTTTTCCTTTACCCATGATTCAATGGTATTCTGTAGAACAATTAATACATAGAATGCTGAAAACGTACTGCACAAATGAACGTGCTTGAGGTCAGGTGTAGATATAGGTAAGCACAACACAAACCTTCGGTAAACTCTTA
This sequence comes from Pseudophryne corroboree, assembly GCF_028390025.1. Lineage (NCBI taxonomy): Eukaryota > Metazoa > Chordata > Amphibia > Anura > Myobatrachidae > Pseudophryne > Pseudophryne corroboree. Next base: position 620,556,553 of record NC_086448.1, on the reverse strand, counting down.
TGAAACACTTGTAGACTTAGGATCATAGGAGCTGCCAGCACCCAGTTATAGTACCTAGACAACAAATGCTCAGTAAGTTTATCATAACATAAAACACAGCCATTAAAATTGCTAAAGGTAAAAATAAGAATTTACTTACCGATAATTCTATTTCTCATAGTCCGTAGTGGATGCTGGGAACTCCGAAAGGACCATGGGGAATAGCGGCTCCGCAGGAGACTGGGCACAAAAGTAAAAGCTTTAGGACTACCTGGTGTGCACTGGCTCCTCCCCCTATGACCCTCCTCCAAGCCTCAGTTAGGATACTGTGCCCGGACGAGCGTACACAATAAGGAAGGATTATAAATCCCGGGTAAGACTCATACCAGCCACACCAATCACACCGTACAACTTGTGATCTGAACCCAGTTAACAGCATGATAACAGAGGAGCCTCTGAAAAGATGGCTCACAACAATAATAACCCGATTTTTGTAACAATAACTATGTACAAGTATTGCAGACAATCCGCACTTGGGATGGGCGCCCAGCATCCACTACGGACTATGAGAAATAGAATTATCGGTAAGTAAATTCTTATTTTCTCTGACGTCCTAGTGGATGCTGGGAACTCCGAAAGGACCATGGGGATTATACCAAAGCTCCCAAACGGGCGGGAGAGTGCGGATGACTCTGCAACACCGAATGAGAGAACTCAAGGTCCTCCTCAGCCAGGGTATCAAATTTGTAGAATTTTAGCAAACGTGTTTGCCCCTGACCAAGTAGCTGCTCGGCAAAGTTGTAAAGCCGAGACCCCTCGGGCAGCCGCCCAAGATGAGCCCACTTTCCTTGTGGAATGGGCTTTTACAGATTTTGGCTGTGGCAGGCCTGCCACAGAATGTGCAAGCTGAATTGTACTACAAATCCAACGAGCAATAGTCTGCTTAGAAGCAGGAGCACCCAGCTTGTTGGGTGCATACAGGATAAACAGCGAGTCAGATTTTCTGACTCCAGCCGTCCTGGAAACATATATTTTCAGGGCCCTGACTACGTCCAGCAACTTGGAGTCCTCCAAGTCCCTAGTAGCCGCAGGTACCACAATAGGCTGGTTTAAGTGAAACGCTGAAACCACCTTAGGGAGAAATTGAGGACGAGTCCTCAATTCTGCCCTGTCCGTATGAAAAATTAGGTAAGGGCTTTTATAGGATAAAGCCGCCAATTCTGAGACACGCCTGGCTGAAGCCAGGGCTAACAGCATTACCACTTTCCATGTGAGATATTTTAAGTCCACAGTGGTGAGTGGTTCAAACCAATGTGATTTTAGGAACCCCAAAACTACATTGAGATCCCAAGGTGCCACTGGAGGCACAAAAGGAGGCTGTATATGCAGTACCCCCTTGACAAACGTCTGAACTTCAGGAACTGAAGCTAGTTCTTTCTGGAAGAAAATCGACAGGGCCGAAATTTGAACCTTAATGGACCCTAATTTTAGGCCCATAGACAGTCCTGTTTGCAGGAAATGCAGGAAACGACCCAGTTGAAATTCCTCTGTAGGGGCCTTCCTGGCCTCACACCACGCAACATATTTACGCCAAATACGGTGATAATGTTGCACAGTTACATCCTTCCTGGCTTTGATCAGGGTAGGGATGACTTCATCCGGAATGCCTTTTTCCTTCAGGATCCGGCGTTCAACCGCCATGCCGTCAAACGCAGCCGCGGTAAGTCTTGGAACAGACAGGGTCCCTGCTGGAGCAGGTCCTTTCTTAGAGGTAGAGGCCACGGGTCCTCCGTGAGCATCTCTTGAAGTTCCGGGTACCAAGTCCTTCTTGGCCAATCCGGAGCCACCAGTATAGTCCTTACTCCTCTCCTTCTTATGATTCTCAGTACCTTGGGTATGAGAGGCAGAGGAGGGAACACATACACTGACTGGTACACCCACGGTGTTACCAGAGCGTCCACAGCTATTGCCTGAGGGTCCCTTGACCTGGCGCAATATCTGTCTAGTTTTTTGTTGAGGCGGGACGCCATCATGTCCACCTTTGGTTTTTCCCAACGGTTCACAATCATGTGGAAGACTTCTGGGTGAAGTCCCCACTCCCCCGGGTGGAGGTCGTGTCTGCTGAGGAAGTCTGCTTCCCAGTTGTCCACTCCCGGAATGAACACTGCTGACAGTGCTATCACATGATTTTCCGCCCAGCGAAGAATCCTTGCAACTTCCGTCATTGCCCTCCTGCTTCTTGTGCCGCCCTGTCTGTTTACGTGGGCGACTGCCGTGATGTTGTCCGACTGGATCAACACCGGCTGACCCTGAAGCAGAGGCCTTGCTTGACTTAGGGCATTGTAAATGGCCCTTAGCTCCAGGATATTTATGTGAAATGACGTTTCCATGCTTGACCACAAGCCCTGGAAATTTCTTCCCTGTGTGACTGCTCCCCAGCCTCTCAGGCTGGCATCCGTGGTCACCAGGACCCAGTCCTGAATGCCGAATCTGCGGCCCTCTAGAAGATGAGCACTCTGCAACCACCACAGGAGAGACACCCTTGTCCTTGGAGACAGGGTTATCCGCTGATGCATCTGAAGATGCGATCCGAACCATTTGTCCAGCAGATCCCACTGAAAAGTTCTTGCGTGGAATCTGCCGAATGGAATCGCTTCGTAAGAAGCCACCATTTTTCCCAGGACCCTTGTGCATTGATGCACTGACACTTGGCCTGGTTTTAGGAGGTTCCTGACTAGCTCGGATAACTCCCTTGCTTTCTCCTCCGGGAGAAACACCTTTTTCTGGACTGTGTCCAGAATCATCCCTAGGAACAGCAGACGTGTCGTCGGAATCAGCTGCGATTTTGGAATATTTAGAATCCACCCGTGCTGTCGTAGTACTACTTGAGATAGTGCTACTCCGACCTCTAACTGTTCCCTGGACCTTGCCCTTATCAGGAGATCGTCCAAGTAAGGGATAATTAAGACGCCTTTTCTTCGAAGAAGAATCATCATTTCGGCCATTACCTTGGTAAAGACCCGGGGTGCCGTGGACAATCCAAACGGCAGCGTCTGAAACTGATAGTGACAGTTCTGTACCACAAACCTGAGGTACCCTTGGTGAGAAGGGCAAATTGGGACATGGAGGTAAGCATCCTTGATGTCCAGGGACACCATATAGTCTCCTTCTTCCAGGTTCGCTATCACTGCTCTGAGTGACTCCATCTTGAATTTGAACCTTTGTCTGTAAGTGTTCAAGGATTTCAGATTTAAAATAGGTCTTACCGAGCCGTCCGGCTTCGGTACCACAAACAGCGTGGAATAATACCCCTTTCCCTGTTGTAGGAGGGGTACCTTGATTATCACCTGCTGGGAATACAGCTTGTGAATGGCTTCCAATACCGCCTCCCTGTCGGAGGGAGACGTTGGTAAAGCAGACTTCAGGAACCGGCGAGGGGGAGACGTCTCGAATTCCAATTTGTACCCATGAGATACTACCTGCAGGATCCAGGGGTCCACTTGCGAGTGAGCCCACTGCGCGCTGAAATTCTTGAGACGGGCCCCCACCGTGCCTGAGTCCGCTTGTAAGGCCCCAGCGTCATGCTGAGGACTTGGCAGAAGCGGGAGAGGGCTTCTGTTCCTGGGAAGAGGCTGCCTGCTGCAGTCTTTTTCCCCTTCCTCTGCCCCGGGGCAGATATGAGTGGCCTTTTGCCCGCTTGCCCTTATGGGGACGAAAGGACTGAGCCTGAAAAGACGGTGTCTTTTTCTGCTGAGAGGTGACCTGGGGTAAAAAGGTGGATTTCCCTGCCGTTGCCGTGGCCACCAGGTCCGATAGACCGACCCCAAATAACTCCTCCCCTTTATACGGCAATACTTCCATATGCCGTTTGGAATCCGCATCACCTGACCACTGTCGCGTCCATAACCCTCTTCTGGCAGAAATGGACAGCACACTTACTCTTGATGCCAGAGTGCAAATATCCCTCTGTGCATCTCGCATATATAGAAATGCATCCTTTAAATGCTCTATAGTCAATAATATACTGTCCCTGTCCAGGGTATCAATATTTTCAGTCAGGGAATCCGACCAAGCCACCCCAGCACTGCACATCCAGGCTGAGGCGATTGCTGGTCGCAGTATAATACCAGTATGTGTGTATATACTTTTTAGGATATTTTCCAGCTTCCTATCAGCTGGTTCCTTGAGGGCGGCCGTATCAGGAGACGGTAACGCCACTTGTTTTGATAAGCGTGTGAGCGCCTTATCTACCCTAGGGGGTGTTTCCCAACGCGCCCTAACCTCTGGCGGGAAAGGGTATAATGCCAATAATTTTTTAGAAATTAGCAGTTTTTTATCGGGGGAAACCCACGCTTCATCACACACCTCATTTAATTCATCTGATTCAGGAAAAACTACGGGTAGTTTTTTCACACCCCACATAATACCCTTTTTTGTGGTACTTGTAGTATCAGAAATGTTCAAAACCTCCTTCATTGCCGTGATCATGTAACGTGTGGCCCTACTGGAAAATACGTTTGTTTCCTCACCGTCGACACTGGAGTCAGTGTCCGTGTCTGGGTCTGTGTCGACCATCTGAGGTAACGGGCGCTTTAGAGCCCCTGACGGTGTTTAAGACGCCTGTACAGGTAATAACTGATTTGCCGGCTGTCTCATGTCGTCAACAGTCTTTTGTAAAGTGCTGACGCTATCACGTAATTCCTTCCATAAGACCATCCAGTCAGGTGTCGACTCCCTAGGGGGTGACATCACTATTACAGGCAATTGCTCCGCCTCCATACCATTTTCCTCCTCATACATGTCGACACAACGTACCGACACACAGCACACACACAGGGAATGCTCTGATAGAGGACAGGACCCCACTAGCCCTTTGGGGAGACAGAGGGAGAGTTTGCCAGCACACACCAGAGCGCTATATATATACAGGGATAACCTTATATAAGTGTTTTTCCCATATATAGCTGCTGTATAGATTTATCTGCCAAATTAGTGCCCCCCCTCTCTTGTTTTACCCTGTTTCTGTAGTGCAGGACTGCAGGGGAGAGTCAGGGAGACGTCCTTCCAGCGGAGCTGTGAGGGAAAATGGCGCTTGTGTGCTGAGGAGATAGGCTCCGCCCCCTTCTCGGCGGCCTTTCTCCCGCTTTTTTAAGGAAAAAACTGGCAGGGGTTAAATGCATCCATATAGCCCAGGAGCTATATGTGATGTATTTTTTGCCATCTAAGGTGTTTTTATTGCGTCTCAGGGCGCCCCCCCCCAGCGCCCTGCACCCTCAGTGACCGGAGTGTGAAGTGTGCTGACAGCAATGGCGCACAGCTGCGGTGCTGTGCGCTACCTTATTGAAGACAGGACGTCTTCTGCCGCCGATTTCCCGGACCTCTTCTGTCTTCTGGCTATGTAAGGGGGCCGGCGGCGCGGCTCTGGGACCCATCCATGGCTGGGCCTGTGATCGTCTCTCTGGAGCTAATGTCCAGTAGCCTAAGAAGCCCAATCCACTCTGCACGCAGGTGAGTTCGCTTCTTCTCCCCTTAGTCCCTCGGTGCAGTGAACCTGTTGCCAGCAGGATTCACTGAAAATAAAAAACCTATACTTAAACTTTTTCACTAAGCAGCTCAGGAGAGCCACCTAGTGTGCACCCTTCTCGTTCGGGCACAAAAATCTAACTGAGGCTTGGAGGAGGGTCATAGGGGGAGGAGCCAGTGCACACCAGGTAGTCCTAAAGCTTTTACTTTTGTGCCCAGTCTCCTGCAGAGCCGCTATTCCCCATGGTCCTTTCGGAGTTCCCAGACGTCAGAGAAAAAAGGTTATCTAATAAAATATATTTGCATACTGCAATACACTGGTGCTTGCAAAGCAAATATTAACAATCTATTCTTATACCGTAGCAGCAGCATACTCTGCAGAACTTTACAATAGGATTAAGGGGGGAATTCAATTAGCCGCTGAGTTTACCCCATGCCTAATTGCCAGAAAAAAAATACTGTGACGCTGGTAAAGGCTATTCAATTAACTAGCCTTTCTTCCATGCCTAAAGAAATAATAATAAAAACAAAAAATAATAAAAAAAAAAAAAAAAGGGATTCAGGCATGGAAACCCACTGAATCTGCATAAACTGTGAAATCAATTTTAATCTCGTGCATGAATTGGTTTTTCATTTTTTTCTGTGGACTGTACAGTTCAGTCAAACTGCAGGTACTCGGACACAGTGGTAATCCCCGCTAATTGAATGCCCCCTAGACTGGACATTAACAGTGCTTAGCTTACTACTCACAAGCTTACTTCTACAGGAAAATAGGAGCCATGTACACAAGTATATATGAAGGTATGCTTCGAAAATTCTTTGGAATAACCATAGTAGTCAAAAAGTGTAGCATTAAGTTTGTAATTATTTAAGAAGGAGGGTCCTTACAATAAATATGAATCATGTTCTTTCAGGTTTCCCTGTTCAATAAAATGGATCATTTATCTTTTGAATCATGTTCTTGTTTGATATTTATATTTTCTTAACTATATTATGTTTATGTGGACAATGTATACATAAGAGAAATTTTTTGATTCCAAATAATATAAAGGACATTGTTTAAAATGGATTTTAAATTACCTACCGGTAAATCCTTTTCTCATAGTCCATAAGGGATATTAGGGAGACTTAGTACGATGGGGGTATAGTCGGGGTCCAAAGGAGCGGGAGCACTTTAAATTTCTTCACTGGGTGTGCTGGCTCCTCCCCTCTATGCCCCCTCCCATAGGCAGTTATAGGTAAAACAGTGTCCGAAAGAGAAAGGACATATATGAGAGAAGGAACATGATAACAAAGAGTGGTGAGATTTAATACCAGCACACCACGAACATATAACAACCAGCAACGGCTGGTAACAATAACAGCAACAGCTGAACAGGTAACCATATAACAGTGAACCTGCAGAAAAGTCAACGCACTGAGGCGGGCACCCATTATCCCTTATGGACTACGAGAAAAGGATTTACCGGTAGGCAATTAAAATCCTATTTTCTCTAGCATCCATAAGGGATATTGGGGAGACTTAGTACGATGGGGATGTCCCAAAGCTTCCAGAACGGGAGGGAATGTGCAGAGACTTCTGCAGCACCGCCTGCCCACACTGGGTATCCTCTTTGGCCAGGGTATCAAACTTGTAGAACTTTACAAAAGTGTTCTTCCCCGACCAGGTAGCAGCTCGGCACAGTTGCAAGGCCGAGAATCCACAGGCAGCCGCCCAGGAAGAGCCTACAGCTCTTGTAGAGTGGGCCTTCAGAGAGTTAGTAACAGGACGGCTTTGCAGCAGGACAACACTTTTTCTGTGCATCATAGAGCACGAACAAGGACTTCGTCTTTCTGATTAGAGCCGTTTACTTGACATAGATCATCAAGGCTCGCACAGCATCCAATGCCTCCGGAGGAACAGAAGTGTCAGAACTGGATGGAACCACAATAGGTTGATTCAGGTGAAACGCAGAGACAACCTACGGCAGGAACTGCTGTCTAGTCCTGAGCTCCGCTCTGTCCTCGTAAAAGACCAAGTATGGGCTCTTACACAATAAGACTCCAATTCTGAGACACATCTAGCCGAAGCCAGGGCCAGTAACATCACTGTCTTCCACGTGAGGTACTTATCTTCTACCGTCATCCGAGGCTCAAACCAGGAGGACTGTAGAATTTCCAACACAACATTCAAATCCCAGGGTGCCGTAGGCGGCACAAAAGGAGGTTGTATGTGGAGTACCCCTTGCAAAAAGGTCTGAACTTCTGCCAACAGTGCCAATTTCCTCTGGAAAAAATGGAGAGAGCTTAAATCTGGACCTTAATGGAATCCTCACGCAAGCCCTTATCCACAGCAGCCTGCAAGAAACGCAAGAAACGTCCCAAGTGGAACTCTGCAGGCGTATACGTGCGTTCCTCGCACCAAGAGACATATCTTCTCCAGACATGATGATAGTGTTTTGACGTCACAGGTTTCCTGGCCTTAACCATGGTAGCAATAACCTTTTTGGAAAGGCCTTTATGAGCTAGGATTTCTGCTCAACCTCCATGCCATCAAACGAAGTTGCCATAAGTCCGGGTAGACAAACGTTCCTTGTTGAAGAAGATCGCTTCTTAGTGGTAAAGGCCAATGGTCTTCGATGGACATGTCCAGAAGATCCGCGTACCACGCCCCCTGAGGCCAATCCGCGGCAATCAGAATTGCCTGGACTCCTTAATTTCTGATTCGCTTGAGTACCCTTGGGAGCAACGGAATCAGAGGAAACAGGTAGACCAGCCGGTAAAGCCAAGGCGACGTCAGTGCATTCACTGCCCTCGCCTGAGGGTCCCTGGTTCGTGAGCAGTACCAGTGAAGCTTCTTGTTGAGACGAGAAGCCATCATGTCTATCTGCGGGCAGCCCCACCAGTGGATGATCTGTTGGAACACCTGATGGTGGAGACCCCACTCTCCCGTGTGGAGACCGTGACGACTCGGGAAGTCCGTTTCCCAGTTGTCCACACCCGGTATGAAGATTGCCGACGTTGCTCTTGCATTTCTTTCCACCCTGAGGAGTATCTTTGACACCTCTCGCATGCAGGCTCTGCTTTTTGTCCCTCCTTGCCGACTGATGTACGCCACTGCTGTTGCGTTGTCCGACTGAACTTGAATCGCGTGATCCGTGAGCAGAGGAGAGGCCTGATGCAGAGCATTGTAGATCGCCAGAAGTTCCAGAATGTTGATTGCACCTTGGGTGACAGCACCCCATCCTCGCAGACTCGCATCCGTCGTGAGGAGGTTCCAATCCTAAAGCTCGAAACTCTGGCCTTCCATTAGGTTGGGGGACTGCAGCCACCACAGGAGGGAAATCCAGGCCTGAGGTGACAGCCGAATCATCCGGTGCATCTGTAGATATGATCCGGACCACTTGCTCAGGAGATCCAATTGAAATGCTCTGGCATGGAACCTCCCATATTAGATCGCCTCGTATGAGGCGACCATCTTCCCCAACAATCTGATGCAAAGATGGATGGATACTCGAGTAGGTCAGAGCACCATGCGGACCATCTCCTGAAGTTGTCTCGCTTTGTCTTCCTGGAGGAACTCCTTCTGGGCCACTGTATCCAACAACATCCCCAGGAACAGGAGCCGTTGAGTTGGCTCCAGGTTTCTGTAGATTGAGAATGCACACATGGCGTGACAGAAGTTGGATAGTGTGGTCGACATGGAGCAATAGAAGCTCTCTAGATCTTGCTTTTATCAGAAGATCGTCCAGGTAAGGGACAACATTGACCCCCTGGACCTGGAGTTGGAGCATCATCTCCGCCATCACCTTCGTGAATACCCTCGGAGCTATCCACTGACGCAACCACCAAGCCCTGCGTGCCAACACTGCCATGGCAGAAGTCCTAGCATTAATATTCGCCATCTCCTTGAGCGAGTCACACAGGATGCGTGTAATGTCCTGAATGTGCTTGAGGAGAGTCACCATAGTGACCAGAGGCATAGCCCCGGAGAGGCCGCCCCTGAAATTGAGTAGCCCACGCATGAATGGTATTGGTCATCCAGCAACCTGCTATGACTGGCCTCTGCGATACACCTGCTGCCATGTAAGTAGATTTGACTGTAGTCTCTATCTTTCTGTCCCCAGTTCACGGTAAAGGAGCACAGGGCAGGCAGCACTGCCTTTTTGGACAGTCGAGAGACTGATACGTCAAGCCCAGGGGGTTCTTCCCAGAATTTCCTAGCTTCAGGAGCAAATGGGAAAGTGTGCAAAAACTTTTTTGACACTTGGAATTTTTTGTCTGGATTTTTCCAGGCCAACTTGAAAAGGTCATCTAACTCTGCAGAATCAGGGACAGTGACATTAGGCTTGTTTTGTGTAAAGAAAAACAACTGCTGTAACGCAGTGTCCTCTAGAGGAAGCTTTACTACATCCCATATAGCCAGAATGAGGGGTTCAATACCCTGAGCAGAATCAGAATCCCCACTAATGAGATCCAAGTCCTCCCAATTCTCCTGTATATCCTCATCTGAATCAGAGAGTAGGGCAGGTACAGAGAGCAGGGCAGGCATGCGTCTATGGACCTGCATGAGAGATGAAGGGCTATGTAACATCTGCCCTAGCAACTAAGTCTGCAACAGCCTGTTGTAGTAGCTGAGTTTTCTGAACATAAGCAGACAGTTGTGATGACATACTGTATCAGACATCATAGTTTTAAGAGCCCCTAGCCAGGAGGGCTCTGGACCCTCTCCCCCAGCCCCTTCACTGATTTTGTGAACATTGGCTGCATTGTTCACATGAAACAGAATCAGTAGATAAGGGAGAGAATCTAGTGTGGCATACACTACAGCGTTTGTTTACCCATATTTACAGTAATCACAATAACATACACAAAGACAGTATACTGATCAAGCCTGCTCTTACTGTATGTGAGAGGAGACACACAGGAGGGTCCCGTATGCAGTGCCCGCGCTCAGTCGCACTTTGAACCGGGGGACGCATCTAGCAGGGCCTCCGGTTTGTACTCACCATAGACGTCACCTTCAGGCATATGTTAGGGGTGTGCGGCGATTGCGACAACCAAGGCGCAGTGCCCCGCTGAACAAACAACCTCTCAGGACAGTGGTCCTGCAGCGGGGAAGCGGCTCTGCACATCGCAAGGCCGGTGACCGCCCTCCCCCCCCCAACTTCCCATGGTGCAGGTATGCGGATGCCCAAACAGCATACCAAAAATAATAAAAGTTTAAAAGAAATTGAAGAAAACTTTCTGGAGCTGCAGAGTGTGCATCCTCTCCTGAGGGCACTTTTTTCTAAACTGCCTGTGGGAGGGGGCACAGAGGGGAGGAGCCAGCACACCCAGTGAAGAAATTTAAAGTGCACCGGCTTCTTTGGACCCCGTCTATACCCCCATTGTACTAAGACTCCAAAATATCCCTTATGGATGCTAGAGAAAAACAGTGGCGATGAACGACTATATTGTTGAACGATATAGCGTTCAACGATATAGTGCCTACACACTGAATGTTATTGTTCGACGTCATCGCCGTCATTCCCGAACATGCAGCTCAGCCAGACACTGATGGGTTGAGCTGCATGTCAGCTCAATATTGATGAACGCTGAGCGACGTGCGGGAGCGCGCATCGTTCATCAATCTGACCCCCATACACACTGGCCAATTTCAAGCTAAAAATAAACGATAATGGCATAAATGTCTTTATCGTTTAATTTTTATGCAGAAATCGGCAAAGGTGTGTAGGCCCTAGATAGACTTGAAGTGATCTACTGGTTCTAGTAATACTAAATTGTAGGCTATTAAATACTTTTTAGGAATGATTTAATTGCAGGGTTGATGAAGATTGCCCTGATTAAATCTATTTAATACATGCACCCATCACAGCAGCCTAAACCGATATAATTTACAGATAAGTGAATGGACAACACTCATTACCATTACACACTGTATTCTCCTTTACCTATTATGGATCCTCACAACAAGATTATGATTGTCAATAATTCCTGGATTTTCTGCAAACTGTTGATATGTGATAATGTGCTCCATGAATTTCTCTATAGTAAATATACAAAAAAAACAAAGTAGCTGTTTAGACGTACAGTACAAACAAAGGGGCATACATATTGGCTTGTGTTGAGCAATATGGATATGTAACATATGTGCTGTAACTGCAGCTTGGGGTGTGGACACTTGAACGTGAAAGTAGCAATATGTGTACTCATTGTGACACATATACTGTGGAACACCTCAAATGGACAAAACCTGTCGTTCAGGCGAATTTTTTTGTCCATTTTCCAGTGTTTGGGAGCAAATGGTCGATTGTCATTTGCTCTCATCCACTACCTGACTTTCATTTTAGCCAGCCAGATATGGCAGATTATCTGCCAGATACTGTACAGTGCATGTTCAGCTTTACAGTGTGACCATAGACAATCTGGTTACATTTCTCATCTTATAAAAGTATGCTGAAAAGATAGCAAGCAAGCAATATGAGGAAGCAGGGTGCTGAGTTTAAGCCTCTGTGCTGGTCTCAAGGCCCTGCAGACATATTATGATATAATGATTACAACTTAGAGGCACTCAGCTGCTGCGTATATTTCCAGCAGCCAAACACCATTATGTAATTTGGTCCCTGTGAGGTGTCCAGTTCCCTAATACTCAGCATATGTCCTTTATTCAGTAACAATGCATACAGAAAACGTTTCAGAAAGCAAAAGCAACACAAGTTTAAATGCTACGCAGCTCAGTCCATCTGCTGTTGTGGGCAAGCGCCACCTAGAGGACATGATCTAGACAGAAAACTAACCTTTGGAGATCTCTCCATTCTCGCTCAACCCTCCACAGAGAGACAGTGTGACATCTGGCAGGTCCATAGGAGAATCAGAGAGGCATTCTGTCCCACTGTCTGCGGCAGACGTAGACTCCACAGACTGGGGAGACTGAGAGCCTGACAACATGTCCGACTCTACCCACTGCCTGGAACCAGGATCAGAGTCACTGCAACACAGGTTTACCCCATCATGGTTAATATATAGCATACAATTTACTACACATAGGGGGTCATTCCGAGTCGATCGCTCGCTAACAACTTTTAGCAGCTGTGCAAACGCATAGGCGCCGCTCACGGGGGAGTGTATTTTCGCTTTGCAAGTGTGCGAATGCCTTTGCAGCAGAGCGCAGCAAAAACATTTTGTGCAGTTTCTGAGTTGCTCTGGACTTACTCAGCCCTTGCGATCACTTCAGTCTTTTTGGTGGCGGAATTGACGTCAGACACCCGCCCTGCAAACGCCTGCACTCCCAGAAAACGGTCGGTTGACACCCATAAACGCCCTCTTTCTGTCAATCACCTTGCTCTCGGCTGTGCGAATGGAATCTTCGCTAAATCCATCGCTCAGCACCGATCCTCTTTGTACCCGTACGATGCGCCTGCGCATTGCAGTGCATACCCATGAGCAGTTATGACATTTTTTTACCTGATAGCGGCGCTGCGAAAATTGGCAGCGAGCGATCAACTCGGAATGACCCCCACAGATAATATAGATTAAAATATTTGCATCAACTGTAAATCAATAAAAACAGTGAGTGAAACACTGGGAAACCATTGATGTGTATTTACATTTGGCCAACATTTGCGTTTTACGTGTTTTTAGCTCCACGGAAATGTTAGTTTGGGTAAAACCTGTTGTGGACAGGATCCTTCAAACAAACGAATTAAAGTTTGAATGATTCCAGTCTAGGTGGTCTATTCATGAAGCAGTGAAAAATGTGGAGAAGTGAGCCAGTGGAGACGTTGCCTGTAGCAACCAATCGGCATTGAAGTAACATTTATAATTTGCATACCATAAAAATTATACAGAGCAGGCAGTTGGTTGCCATAGGCAACTTCTCCACTGACTCATTTCTCCACACTTCTCACTGTTCCATGAATAGACTTCTAGGTCTCCTGACTAACCACTGAGGTAACAGATTGAGGAAAATGTGTGCACTTTGAAAAGGTAGCACTGGCTGCACACATTCTCGCTGCTTGGGATAATCAGAAAGGGAAACCTACTGACATTTTGATTTTTGCGCTGGCTGGGTGTTAGGCCCTCCATAATAGGACAGCTGCAGGTTAGATAAAGTTCGGCAGCAATCATGTTTTTTTTTTTTTTTTTATTTCATGTGATTTTGCCATCTCATTTAAACATAGATAGCTTACTGCTAGTTGTTCTTGCTGGACTGTTCCTCCTATTCGTAGATGCAGAAAATAAACTTATAAAGAAATGAATAAATGAAGTTACTGTAGCAATGAAAAGCTTATGAGACAAGCAAATTATTTCAGCCACTAAATTGTCCATGCACTAACATACCTGTCTAACGGCAATTGTCCCTTTCACTACTTTAAGAAATCACACTGTATCAAGGAGTGTAAATAATGTAGAAGCGGGCCAATGGAGATGTTGCCAATAACAATCAAACCGTTTGTACCCAACATTTTACAGAACACGCTACCTCAAAGTTAATTGGCTGCTATAGGCAACTCCCCCCCTCTTTACACTACTGATATACGTATCCCCATAGGTTCCTGTATCTGCTCATGGTTGTGATCACAAAATAAGCAAAGATTACACAATATGCAGGCACTACTGACATGGGGACTTATTCAACATCAATCACATCTAAGATGCGATCGCATTTCCCCATTTTTCGGGGTAGTGCACACACGCAAGGCCAGAAACCTGCGCATGTGCGGCCCAGGAGATGCAAAAGCGAGACACAGCGGTGCTGCGCAGGCAGGGGGCTACACTTGTTTTGCGGGGTCAGCAATGTGATCGCAACTGCTAGCATAGATACAAGACATCTGCATAATATATATATATATATATATAAATAAAAAAAAATTTTTTTTTTGCACACAAACAAATATACCTTTTAGGGAAATAAAGTGCTGCAACGTCAGGTTCCAAAACATTCAAATCATCCAGATAAATATCGCCTGGACCCTGATGCTGGCTCCTCTTCAGCACACCTGTGTGGATTGATAAATAGGCATAAAGAAATAATAAGATTTTAAACCTACCGGTAAATCTTTTTCTCCTAGTCCGTAGAGGATGCTGGGGACTCCGTAAGGACCATGGGGGTATATAGACGGGCTCCGCAGGAGACATGGGCACCTAAAAGAACTTTCTAGTATGGTGTGCACTGGCTCCTCCCTCTATGCCCCTCCTCCAGACCTCAGTTAGAGAACTGTGCCCAGAGGAGATGGACAATACGAGGAAAGGATTTTGTTAATCTAAGGGCAAGATTCATACCAGCCCACACCAATCATACCATATAACCTGGAATACACCTAACCAGTTAACAGTATGAACAAAACAACAGTATCGGTCCAAGACCGATTCTAACTGTAACATAACCCTTATGTAAGCAATAACTATATACAAGTCTTGCAGATTTTCCGCACTGGGACGGGCGCCCAGCATCCTCTACGGACTAGGAGAAAAAGATTTACCGGTAGGTTTAAAATCTTATTTTCTCTAACGTCCTAGAGGATGCTGAGGACTCCGTAAGGACCATGGGGTTTATACCAAAGCTCCCAATCGGGCGGGAGAGTGCGGATGACTCTGCAGCACCGACTGAGCAAACGCTAGGTCCTCATCAGCCAGGGTATCAAACTTGTAGAATTTAGCAAAAGTGTTTGACCCCGACCAAGTTGCTGCTTGGCAAAGCTGTAATGCCTAGACGCCCCAGGCAGCCGCCCAAGAAGAGCCCACCTTCCTAGTGGAATGGGCCTTTACTGAATGCGGTAACGGCAATCCAGCCGTAACATAAGCCTGCTGAATCGTGTTACAGATCTAGCAAACAATAGTCTGCTTCGAAGCAGGCGCGCCAATCTTGTTGGCAGCATACAGGACAAACAATGCATCTGTTTTCCTAATTCTAGCCGTTCTGGCTACATAAATTTTTAAGGCCCTGACTACATCCAGGGACATGGAATCCTCCAAGTCACTCGTAGCCACAGGCACCACTATAGGTTGGTTCATATGAAACGAAGACACCACCTTAGGTAAAAATTGAGGACGAGTCCTCAATTCCGCTCTATCCACATGAAAAATCAAGACAAGGCCGCCAATTCTGACACACGCCTCGCAGATGCCAAGGCTAACAACATGACCACCTTCCAGGTGAGAAATTTCAACTCCACCGTTTTAAGGGGTTCAAACCAGTGTGATTTAAGGAACTGCAACACCACGTTCAGGTCCCATGGTGCCACTGGGGGCACAAAAGGAGGCTGGATGTGCAGTACTCCTTTTACAAACGTCTGGACTTCTGGGAGAGAAGCCAATTCCTTCTGAAAGAATATTGACAAGGCCGAAATCTGTACTTTAACACAGGCCCATATCCACTCCTGTCTGTAGGAAGTGGGGAAAACGATCCAGATGGAAATCTTCCATAGGAGCATTCTTGATTTCACACCAAGAGACATATTTCCGCCAGATATAGTGATAATGTTTTGCAGTCACCTCCTTCCTAGCCTTTATTAGAGTAGGTATGACCTCCTCTGGAATACCCTTCTCCGCTAGGATCCGGCGTTCAACCACCATGCCGTCAAACGTAACCGCGGTAAGTCTTGTAACATGCAGGGCCCCTGCTGTAACAGGTCTTCCCTTAGAGGAAGAGGCCAGGGATCTTCTGTGAGCATCTCCTGAAGATCTGAGTACCAGGCCCTTCGAGGCCAGTCTGGAACAATGAGTATTGTCTGTACTCTTTTTCGTCTTATGATCCTCAACACTTTTGTGATGAGAGGAAGAGGAGGAAACACATAGACCGACTGGAACACCCATGGCGTTACCAGAGCATCTACTGCTATTGCCTGAGGGGCCCGGGACCTGGCACAATACCTCCGAAGCTTCTTGCTGAGGCGTGACGCCATCATGTCTATTTGAGGAACTCCCCAGAGACCCATTATCTCTGCAAAGACTTCTTGATGAAGTCCCCACTCTCCTGGATGGAGATCGTGTCTGCTGAGGAAGTCTGCTTCCCAGTTGTCCCCTCACGGAATTAAGACAGCTGACAGAGCGCTTACATGATTTTCCGCCCAGCAAAGAATCCTGGTGGCTTCCGCCATCGCGACTCTGCTTCTTGTCCCGCCTTGGCGGTTCACATGAGCTACTGCTGTGACATTGTCTGATTGAATCAGAACCGGTAGGTTGCGAAGAAGATTTTCCGCTTGTCGAAGGCCGTTGTATATGGCCCTTAGCTCCAACACGTTGATGTGTAGACAGGACTCCTGGTCTGACCACAGTCCCTGAAAATTTCTTCCTTGGGTGACTGCTCCCCATCCTCGGAGGCTCGCGTCCGTGGTTACCAGGATCCAGTACTGAATGCCGAACCTGCGACCCTCTAGAAGGTGAGCACTCTGCAGCCACCATAGAAGAGACATCCTGGCCCTGGGGGACAGTGTTATTTTTTGATGTAATTGTAGATGGGACCCGGACCATTTGTCCAGAAGATCCTATTGAAACGTTCTTGCATGGAACCTGCCGAAGGGAATGGCCTCGTAAGTTGCCACCATTTTCCCCAGAACCCGAGTGCATTGATGAGCTGACACTCTTTTTGGCTTTAGTAGTTCTTGGACCATGTTCTGGAGGTCCTGGACTTTTTCCAACGGGAGGAAAACTTTCTTTTGTTCAGTGTCCAGTATCATGCCTAGGAACGCTAGTCGAGTTGTCGGAACCAACTGTGACTTCGGTAGATTGAGAATCCACCCATGTTGCTGAAGCACTCTCTGAGAGAGTGACACGTTCTCCAGTAATTGCTCTTTTGATCTCGCTTTTATCAGGAGATCGTCCAAGTATGGGATAATTGTGACTCCTTGCTTGCGCAGGATCACCATCATTTCCGCCATTAACTTGGTGAAAATCCTCGGGGCCGTGGACAGCCCAAACGGCAACGTCTGAAACGGATAATGACAATCCTGTACCGCGAATATCAGGAACTCCCGATGAGAGGGATATATGGGGACATGAAGGTAAGCATCCTTTATGTCCAGTGACACCATAAAATCCCCCCCTTCCAGGCAGGCTATCACCGCTAGGAGAGATTCCATCTTGAATTTGAATCTTTTCAGGTACAGGTTCAGGGATTTTAGGTTTAAAATGGGCCTGACCGAACCATCCGGCTTCGGAACCACAAATCGGGTTGAATAATACCCTTTTCCCTGTTGGCTCAGGGGAACCCTGATAATCACTCGCTGTTGACACAGCGTTTGAATTGCAGCTAGCACTACTTCCCGCTCTGGGGTAGAAGCTGGTAAGGCCGACTTGAAAAATCGGCGAGGGGGCACCTCTTCGAATTCCAGCTTGTAGCCCTGGGAGACTATTTCTATCACCCAAGGGTCCACGTCTGACTGAACCCAGACTTGGCTGAATAGTCGAAGGCGTGCCCCCACCTGTGCGGACTCCCGCAGGGGAGCCCCAGCGTCATGCGGTAGACTTAGCGGAAGCCGGGGAGGACTTCTGCTCTTGGGAACCAGCCGCAGCAGGTGTCCTCTTGCCTCTACCCTTACCTCTGGCGAGGAAAGAGGAGCCCCGACCTCTTCTGGATCTATGCGACCGAAAGGACTGCATCTGATATTGTGGGGGTTTCTTTTGCTGTTGGGGAACAAAAGTTAAAAAGGTCGACTTACCCGCGGTAGCTGTAGAAACCAGGTCCGCGAGGCCGTCCCCAAACAATACATCACCTTTGTAAGGTAAAACCTCCATATGCCTTTTTGAGTCTGCATCCCCCGTCCATTGGCGGATCCATAATGCTCTTCTTGCCGAAATAGCCATAGCATTGGCTCTTGAACCCAGTAATCCAATGTCTCTTTGAGCGTCCCTCATATATAAGACTGCGTCCTTAATATGAGCTAATGTTAACAAAATTGTATCCCTATCTAGGGTATCAAGGTCAGCTGACAGTGTATCTGTCCAAGCTGCTACTGCACTACATACCCATGCCGACGCAATTGCCGGTCTAAGCAAAGTACCAGTATGAGTGTAGATAGACTTTAATGTAGTCTCTTGCCTGCGGTCTGCAGGATCCTTGAGGGCCGCTGTGTCAGGGGACGGTAGCGCCACCTTCTTGGAAAGGCGTGTCAAGGCTTTGTCCACTGTGGGAGAGGATTCCCAACGTACCCTGTCCTGTGTAGGGAAAGGGTACGCCATTAGAACCCTTTTGGGAATCTGCAGCTTCTTATCTGGAGGTTCCCAAGGTTTTTCACATAACTCATTAATTTCATGTGAAGGAGGAAAGTTTATAACCTGTTTCTTTCCCTTAAACATGTGTATCCTCGTGTCGGGCACCGAGGGCTCATCAGTGATATGTAAGACGTCTTTTATTGCAATAATCATGCACTGAATACTTTTTGTCACCCTGGGGTGCAATTTTGCTTCATCATAGTCGACACTGGAATCAGAGTCCGTGTTGGTATCTGTGTCCTTTATTTGTGAGAAGGGACGTTTCCGAGACCCCGACGGGTCCTGTGAGTCGTACAATCCGTAGATTTATTACCTGCCGACGCGCTGGACTCTGCTTTGTCCAGCCTTTTATGCAGGGAAGCTACACTAGCATTTAACATATGCCACATATCCATCCAATCCTGAGTCGGCACCGCCGATTGAGACACACCACTCATCTGTTCCACCTCCTCTTTGGATAAGCCTTCCGTTTCAGACATGCCGACACACATACCGACACCCCACACACACAGGGATATAGCTATGAGGGGACAATTCCCTAAAGCAGGCCTTTTGGAGAGACAGAGAGAGAGTATGCCAGCACACACCAGCGCCAAACTGACCCAGAAAAAAAAAAACCCCAGATAGCGCTTTTATATATATATATATATATATATATATATATATATATATATATCTATATATATATATATATATATATATATAGATTTCCCCCACTCACTGCGCCAAATATGTGCCCCCCTCTCTTTTTTTTCAACCCTCTGATGCTCAGCAGGGGAGAGACCGGGGAGCCAGCGTTCTCTGCAGCCTCTGTGGAGAAAATAAGAATTTACTTACCGATAATTCTATTTCTCGGAGTCCGTAGTGGATGCTGGGGTTCCTGAAAGGACCATGGGGAATAGCGGCTCTGCAGGAGACAGGGCACAAAAAGTAAAGCTTTAGGATCAGGTGGTGTGCACTGGCTCCTCCCCCTATGACCCTCCTCCAAGCCAGTTAGATACTGTGCCCGGACGAGCGTACATAATAAGGAAGGATTTTGAATCCCGGGTAAGACTCATACCAGCCACACCAATCACACTGTACAACCTGTGATCTGAACCCAGTTAACAGTATGATAACAGCGGAGCCTCTGAAAAGATGGCTCACAACAATAATAACCCGATTTTTGTAACTATGTACAAGTATTGCAGATAATCCGCACTTGGGATGGGCGCCCAGCATCCACTACGGACTCCGAGAAATAGAATTATCGGTAAGTAAATTCTTATTTTCTCTATCGTCCTAGTGGATGCTGGGGTTCCTGAAAGGACCATGGGGATAATACCAAAGCTCCCAAACGGGCGGGAGAGTGCGGATGACTCTGCAGCACCGAATGAGAGAACTCCAGGTCCTCCTTAGCCAGGGTATCAAATTTGTAGGATTTTACAAACGTGTTTGCCCCTGACTAAATAACCGCTCGGCAAAGTTGTAAAAGCCGAGACCCCTCGGGCAGCCGCCCAAGATGAGCCCACCTTCCTTGTGGAATGGGCATTTACATATTTTGGCTGTGGCAGGCCTGCCACAGAATGTGCAAGCTGAATTGTATTACACATCCAACTAGCAATAGTCTGCTTAGAAGCAAAAGCACCCAGTTTGTTGGGTGCATACAGGATAACAGCAAGTCAGTTTTCCTGACTCCAGCCGTCCTGGAACATATTTTCAGGGCCCTGACAACATCTAGCAACTTGGAGTCCTCCAAGTCCCTAGTAGGTGCAAGGCACCACAATAAGCTGGTTCAGGTGAAACACTGACACCACCTTAGGGAGAGAACTGGGGACGAGTCCGCAGCTCTGCCCTGTCCGAATGGACAAACAGATATGGGCTTTTTTGAGAAAAAACCACCAATTTGACACTCGCCTGGTCCAGGCCAGGGCCAAGATCATGGTCACTTTTCATGTGAGATGCTTCAAATCCACAGATTTGACTGGTTTTAAACCAATGTGATTTGAGGAATCCCAGAACTACGTTGAGATCCCACAGTGCCACTGGAGGCACAAAAGGGGGTTGTATATGCAATACTCCCTTGACAAAATTCTGGACTTCAGGAACTGAAGCCAATTCTTTCTGGAAGAAAATCGACAGGGCCGAAATTTGAACCTTAATGGACCCCAATTTGAGGCCCATAGACACTCCTGTTTTCAGGAAATGCAGGAAACGACCGAGTTGAAATTTCTTTGTGGGGCCTTCCTGGCCTCACACCACGCAACATATTTTCGCCACATGTGGTGATAATGTTGTGCGGTCACCTCCTTTCTGGCTTTGACCAGGGTAGGAATGACCTCTTCCGGAATGCCTTTTTCCCTTAGGATCCGGCGTTCCACCGCCATGCCGACAAACGCAGCTGCGGTAAGTCTTGGAACAGACATGGTACTTGCTGAAGCAAGTCCCTTCTTAGCGGCAGAGGCCATAAAACCTCTGTAAGCATCTCTTGAAGTTCCGGGTACCAAGTCCTTCTTGGCCAATCCGGAGCCATGAGTATAGTTCTTACTCCTCTACGTCTTATAATTCTCAGCACCTTAGGCATGAGAAGCAGAGGAGGGAACACATACACCGACTGGTACACCCACGGTGTTACCAGAACGTCCACAGCTATTGCCTGAGGGTCTCTTGACCTGGCGCAATACCTGTCCCGTTTTTTGTTCAGACGGGACGCCATCATGTCCACCTTTGGTATTTCCCAACGGTTTACAATCATGTGGAAAAAACTTCCCGATGAAGTTTCCACTCTCCCGGGTGGAGGTCGTGCCTGCTGAGGAAGTCTGCTTCCCAGTTTCCATTCCCGGGATGAAACACTGCTGACAGTGCTATCACATGATTTTCCGCCCAGCGAAAAGTCCTTGCAGTTTTTGCCATTGCCCTCCTGCTTCTTGTGTCGCCCTGTCTGTTTACGTGGGCGACTGCCTTGATGTTTTTCCCACTGGATCAATACCGGCTGACCTTGAAGCAGAGGTCTTGCTAAGCTTAGAGTATTATAAATTTACCCTTAGCTCCAGTATATTTATGTGGAGAAAAGTCTCCAGACTTGATCACACTCCCTGGAAATTTTTTCCTTGTGTGACTGCTCCCCAGCCTCTCGGGCTGGGCTCCGTGGTCACCAGCATCCAATCCTGAATGCCAAATCTGCGGCCCTCTAGAAGATGGGCACTCTATAACCACCACAGGAGAGACACCCTTGTCCTTGGATATAGGGTTATCCGCTGATGCATCTGAAGATGCGATCCGGACCATTTGTCCAGCAGATCCCACTGAAAAGTTCTTGCGTGAAATCTGCCGAATGGAATTGCTTCGTAGGAAGCCACCATTTTTACCAGGACCCTTGTGCAATGATGCACTGTTTTTAGGAGGTTCCTGACTAGCTCGGATAACTCCCTGGCTTTCTCTTCCGGGAGAAACACCTTTTTCTGGACTGTGTCCAGAATCATCCCTAGGCACAGCAGACGTGTCGTCGGGATCAGCTGCGATTTTGGAATATTTAGAATCCACCCGTGCTGTTGTAGCAGTATCCGAGATAGTGCTACTCCGACCTCCAACTGTTCCCTGGACTATGCCCTTATCAGGAGATCGTCCAAGTAAGGGATAATTAAGACGCCTTTTCTTCGAAGAAGAATCATCATTTCGGCCATTACCTTGGTAAAGACCCGGGGTGCCGTGGACAATCCAAACGGCAGCGTCTAAAACTGATAGTGACAGTTCTGCACCACGAACCTGAGGTACCCTTAGTGAGAAGGGCAAATTTGGGACATAGAGGTAAGCATCCCTGATGTCCCCGGACACTATATAGTCCCCTTCTTCCTGGTTCGTTATCACTGCTCTGAGTGACTCCATCTTGATTTGAACCTTTGTAAGTGTTCAAAAATTTTTTTTTTTTTTTTTTTAGAATAAGTCTCACCTAGCCTTCTGGCTTCAGTACCACAATATAGTGTGGAATAATACCCCTTTTCCTTGTAGTAGGAGGGGTAATTTAATTATCACCTGCTGGGAATACAGCTCGTGAATTTTTTCCCATACTGCCTCCTTGTCGGAGGGAGACCTTGGTAAAGCAGACTTCAGGAGCCTGCGAAGAGGAAACGTCTCTACATTCCAATCTGTACCCCTGGGATACTACTTGTAGGATCCAGGGGTCCTGTACGGTCTCAGCGCCATGCTGAGAACTTGTCAGAAGCGGTGGAGCGCTTCTGTTCCTGGGAATGGGCTGCCTGCTGCAGTCTTCTTCCCTTTCCTCTATCCCTGGGCAGATATGATCTTATAGGGACGAAAAGACTGAGGTTGAAAAGACGGTGTCTTTTTCAGCAGAGATGTGACTTAGGGTAAAAACGGTGGATTTTCCAGCAGTTGCCGTGGCCACCAGGTCCGATGGACCGACCCCAAAAAACTCCTCTTCCTTTATACGGCAATACACCTTTTTGCCGTTTGGAATCTGCATCACCTGACCACTGTCGTGTCCATAACATCTTCTGGCAGATATGGACATCGCATTTACTCTTGATGCCAGAGTGCAAATATCCCTCTGTGCATCTCGCATATATAGAAATGCATCCTTTAAATGCTCTATAGTCAATAAAATACTGTCCCTGTCAAGGGTATCAATATTTTTAGTCAGGGAATCCGACCAAGCCACCCCAGCTCTGCACATCCAGGCTGAGGCGATCGCTGGTCGCAGTATAACGCCAGTATGTGTGTATATACTTTTTATGATATTTTCCAGCCTCCTGTCAGCTGGTCCTTGAGGACGGCCCTATCTATAGACGGTACCGCCACTTGTTTTGATAAGCGTGTGAGCGCCTTATCCACCCTAAGGGGTGTTTCCCAACGCGCCCTAACTTCTGGCGGGAAAGGGTATACCGCCCATAATTTTCTATCGGGGGGAACCCACGCATCATCACACACTTTATTTAATTTATCTGATTCAGGAAAAACTACTGTAGTTTTTTCACATCCCACATAATACCCTCTTTTGTGGTACTTGTAGTATCAGAAATATGTAACACCTCCTTCATTGCCTTTAACGTGTGGCCCTAATAAGGAATACGTTTGTTTATTCACCGTCGACACTGGATTCAGTGTCCCTGTCTGTGTCTGTGTCGACCGACTAAAGTAAACGGGCGTTTTAAAACCCCTGACGGTGTTTTTGAGACGTCTGGACCGGTACTAATTGTTTGTCGGCCGTCTCATGTCGTCAACCGACCTTGCAGCGTGTTGACATTATCACGTAATTCCCTAAATAAGCCATCCATTCCGGTGTCGACTCCCTAGAGAGTGACATCACCATTACAGGCAATTGCTCCGCCTCCTCACCAACATCGTCCTCATACATGTCGACACACACGTACCGACACACAGCACACACACAGGGAATGCTCTGATAGAGGACAGGACCCACTAGCCCTTTGGAGAGACAGAGGGAGAGTTTGCCAGCACACACCAAAAACGCTATAATTATATAGGGACAACCTTATATAAGTGTTTTCCCTTATAGCATCTGTTTTATATATTTCTAACGCCAAATTAGTGCCCCCCCTCTCTGTTTTAACCCTGTTTCTGTAGTGCAGTGCAGGGGAGAGCCTGGGAGCCTTCCCTCCAGCCTTTCTGTGAGGGAAAATGGCGCTGTGTGCTGAGGAGATAGGCCCCGCCCCTTTTTCGGCGGCCTCGTCTCCCGCTTTTAACGGATTCTGGCAGGGGTTAAATATCTCCATATAGCCTCCGGAGGCTATATGTGAGGTATTTTTAGCCAAAATAGGTTTTCATTTGCCTCCCAGGGCGCCCCCCTCCCAGCGCCCTGCACCCTCAGTGACTGCCGTGTGAAGTGTGCTGAGAGGAAAATGGCGCACAGCTGCAGTGCTGTGCGCTACCTTTAGAAGACTGAGGAGTCTTCTGCCGCCGATTCTGGACCTCTTCTTACTTCAGCATCTGCAAGGGGGCCGGCGGCAAGGCTCCGGTGACCATCCAGGCTGTACCTGTGATCGTCCCTCTGGAGCTGATGTCCAGTAGCCAAGAAGCCAATCCATCCTGCACGCAGGTGAGTTCACTTCTTCTCCCCTAAGTCCCTCGTTGCAGTGATCCTGTTGCCAGCAGGACTCACTGTAAAATAAAAAACCTAAGCTAAACTTTTCTAAGCAGCTCTTTAGGAGAGCCACCTAGATTGCACCCTTCTCGGCCGGGCACAAAAATCTAACTGGCTTGGAGGAGGGTCATAGGGGGAGGAGCCAGTGCACACCACCTGATCCTAAAGCTTTACTTTTTGTGCCCTGTCTCCTGCGGAGCCGCTATTCCCCATGGTCCTTTCAGGAACCCCAGCATCCACTAGGACGATAGAGAAAATGGCGCTGGTTAGTGCTGAGGGATCAAGCTCCGCCCCCTCACGCGGCGGGCTTCGGTCCCGCTCATAAATTTGAAAAAATGGCAGGATCTATAGTTTACTGCCTCCGCAGCCTAACTACATACTTTAATGCCCAAAACGAGGTTTATTGCTGCCCAGGGCGCCCCCCTGCGCCCTGCACCCATCAGTGCCCAGTGTGTGTGTGTAAGTGTGGGAGCAATGGCGCGCAGCTTCCTGCTGCGCGCTTACCTCATGAAGATCTGAAGTCTTCTGCCGCCTGATGTCTTCTTATGTCTGACATACTCACCCGGCTTCTTTTTTCCGGCATCTGTGAGGAGGATGGCGGCGCGGCTCCGGGACGAACCCCAGGGTGAGACCTGTGTTCCGACTCCCTCTGGAGCTAATGGTGTCCAGTAGCCTAAGAAGCAGAGCCCTTAAACTTTTAAGAAGTGGGTCTGCTTCTCTCCCCTCAGTCCCACGATGCAGGGAGTCTGTTGCCAGCAGAGCTCCCTGAAAATAAAAAACCTAACAAAATTATTTTTACAGAAAACTCAGGAGAGCTCCCTGTAATGCACCCTATCTCCTCTGGGCACAAGATCTAACTGAGGTCTGGAGGAGGGGCATAGAGGGAGGAGACAGTGCACACCATACTAGAAAGTTCTTTTAGGTGCCCATGTCTCCTGCGGAGCCGGTCTATACCCCATGGTCCTTACGGAGTCCCCAGCATCCTCTAGGACGTAAGAGAAAAGTACATTTATAATTCACAATATCCAAAACCTGCTCTTTAAATTACCATGGGATCTCTCATTGTAGGGAAAGATGCAGATCAACCTTTCAAAGAATAATTTATATGTGCAATACACAATGGCAAGAAAAGTTTTAACTTTCTAATTAAAATACAGTTAGCGGACACTTCTAGGATATACTATTCTTCTCATGCCGACTGTATCTACAGGTATAATACTATGGTACCAACAGGTATACCACCGTCTGTACTATGATACATACAGATATAATATTGGGCATACTCTTATAGTTACGTGAAAAATAGAGGCTGTACCTTCAGGTAGAGCACAGGCTGTACCCAATGGTACCAACATTATAAGTATAGACTGCTGAATGCTACTAGTAGAAGTAATCTGGCAGAGAGCAGCTAAGCCTGAAGGTGATATGTTTGTACAACAGTGTCATGTTTGTTGCATCAAGATAAAAAGTGAATTCCATTTGGTCTCTGAAAGCTTTCATCTTATCTGTAATATTTATTCATGATTATTGGGATAGCTTAATTAAATATACAATATCTGTACGAGGAGTACTGGGGAAAGTGTATTTAGCATGTAATATTTGTTAGTGTGGTATTAATGACAATGTGCCTAGTGAAATACAATAGGCCATAGTATCCAATTTATATTAAGTGCTCCAGTTTGTGAGGCCTGGTTCCTGGAGTTTTATTGTGCATAGCAACCTTCTTGGAATGTATCACAGAACATCTGCACAGCATCCACATGTCAGGCAACTCTAAAGCAAATCCAATGTACTGTAACAGGAGTCATGTTGGAAAGGTGTGGGGATAGTAGTACCTTGAGCCTGTCAGCAGTGCCTACAGGGATCAACAAAAGTGGTGTGTAACATAAGGATGGAGTACAATGTGACACTACAGTGTGGGATGAAAAGCTCTACCTTTGACGCACATATATATAATGCCAAGTACATCTGATGTGCATATTAATGTTACCAAGAATGCACTCATAGGGGCAGAATGAATTGAACGCAATGTGCTGCTGGGCATTGCGGAGATGCCAGATGTGCACATATCGGCTATTTACGGTAGTGCAGGTTTTCCTCACGCTACTATGGGATGCATGGGAAACATGCAATGTAGACGGCAGAGATGTGCTGCTCTAGAACTGCACATATTATCAGTCGCATTGAATTGAATTCTCCCTACAGGGGTACATTTACTAGGTATCCGTTCACATGGTCGACCATGTTATGGTCGACAGTCATTAGGTCGACCACTATTGGTCGACATTGACATGGTCGACATGGACACATGCGTGGGTTTCCTCCGGGTACTCCGGTTTCCTCCCACAATCCAAAAAATAAGAATTTACTTACCGATAATTCTATTTCTCGTAGTCCGTAGTGGATGCTGGGAACTCCGTAAGGACCATGGGGAATAGCGGCTCCGCAGGAGACTGGGCACAAAAGTAAAAGCTTTAGGACTACCCGGTGTGCACTGGCTCCTCCCCCTATGACCCTCCTCCAAGCCTCAGTTAGGATACTGTGCCCGGACGAGCGTACACAATAAGGAAGGATTTTTGAATCCCGGGTAAGACTCATACCAGCCACACCAATCACACCGTACAACTTGTGATCTGAACCCAGTTAACAGCATGATAGCAGAGGAGCCTCTAGGAAGATGGCTCACTACAACAATAACCCGATTTAGTTAACAATAACTATGTACAAGTATTGCAGACAATCCGCACTTGGGATGGGCGCCCAGCATCCACTACGGACTACGAGAAATAGAATTATCGGTAAGTAAATTCTTATTTTCTCTGACGTCCTAGTGGATGCTGGGAACTCCGTAAGGACCATGGGGATTATACCAAAGCTCCCAAACGGGCGGGAGAGTGCGGATGACTCTGCAGCACCGAATGAGAGAACTCCAGGTCCTCCTCAGCCAGGGTATCAAATTTGTAGAATTTTGCAAACGTGTTTGCCCCTGACCAAGTAGCTGCTCGGCAAAGTTTTAAAGCCGAGACCCCTCGGGCAGCCGCCCAAGATGAGCCCACCTTCCTTGTGGAATGGGCATTTACTGATTTTGGCTGTGGCAGGCCTGTCACAGTATGTGCAAGCTGAATTGTACTACAAATCCAACGAGCAATAGTCTGCTTAGAAGCAGGAGCACCCAGCTTGTTGGGTGCATACAGGATATTTTCAGGGCCCTGACAACATCTAGCAACTTGGAGTCCTCCAAGTCCCTAGTAGCCGCAGGCACCACAATAGGTTGGTTCTGGTGAAACGCTGACACCACCTTAGGGAGAAACTGAGGACGAGTCCTCAATTCCGCCCTGTCCGAATGGAAAATCAGATAGGGGCTTTTGCAAGATAAAGCCGCCAATTCTGACACGCGCCTGGCCGAAGCCAGGGCCAACAGCATGGCCACTTTCCATGTGAGATATTTTAAATCCACAGATTTAAGTGGTTCAAACCAATGTGATTTGAGGAACCCCAAAACTACATTGAGATCCCAAGGTGCCACTGGAGGCACAAAAGGAGGCTGTATATGCAGCACTCCCTTGACAACGTCTGCACTTCAGGAATTGAAGCCAGTTCTTTCTGGAAGAAAATCTACAGGGCCGAAATTTGAACCTTAATGGACCCCAATTTGAGGCCCATAGACACTCCTGTTTGCAGGAAATGCAGGAATCGACCCAGTTGAAATTCCTCCGTAGGGGCCTTCCTGGCCTCGCACCACATTTTCGCCAAATGCGGTGATAATGTTTTGCGGTCACATCCTTCCTGGCTTTGATTAGGGTAGGGATGACTTCCTCCGGAATGCCTTTTTCCTTTAGGATCCGGCGTTCAACCGCCATGCCGCAGCCGCGGTAAGTCTTGAAACAGACAGGGTCCTTGCTGGAGCAGGTCCCTTCTTAGAGGCAGAGGCCACGGGTCCTCTGTGAGCATCTCTTGAAGTTCCGGGTACCAAGTCCTTCTTGGCCAATCCGGAGCCACGAGTATAGTTCTTACTCCTCTCCGTCTTATAATTCTCAGTACCTTGGGTATGAGAGGCAGAGGAGGGAACACATACACCGACTGGTACACCCACGGTGTTACCAGAGCGTCCACAGCTATTGCCTGAGGGTCCCTTGACCTGGCGTAATACCTGTCCAGTTTTTTTGTTGAGGCGGGACGCCATCATGTCCACCATTGGTTTTTCCCAACGGTTCACAATCATGTGGAAGACTTCTGGATGAAGTCCCCACTCTCCCGGGTGGAGGTCGTGTCCACTCCCGGAATGAACACTGCTGACAGTGCTATTACATGATTTTCCGCCCCGCAAAGAATCCTTGCAGCTTCTGCCATTGCCCTCCTGCTTCTTGTGCCGCCCTGTCTGTTTACGTGGGCGACTGCCGTGATGTTGTCCAAGTGGATCAGCACCGGCTGACCTTGAAGCAGAGGTCTTGCTTGGCTTAGAGCATTGTAAATGGCCCTTAACTCCAGAATATTTATGTGAAGTGATGTCTCCAGGCTTGACCCCAAGCCCTGGAAATTTTTTCCCTGTGTGACTGCTCCCCAGCCTCGCAGGCTGGCATCCGTGGTCACCAGGACCCAGTCCTGAATGCCGAATCTGCGGCCCTCTAGAAGATGAGCACTCTGCAAACACCACAGGAGTGACACCCTTGTCCTTGGGGACAGGGTTATCCGCTGATGCATCTGAAGATGCGATCCGGACCATTTGTCCCGCAGGTCCCACTGGAATGTTCTTGCGTGGAATCTGCCAAATGGGATTGCTTCGTAGGAAGCCACCATTCTTCCCAGGACCCTTGTGCATTGATGCACTGAGACTTGGCCTGGTTTTAGGAGGTTTCTGACTAGCTCGGATAACTCCCCGGCTTTCTCCTCCGGGAGAAACACCTTTTTCTGGACTGTGTCCAGGATCATCCCTAGGAATAGAAGACGTGTCGTCGGGATCAGCTGCGATTTTGGGATATTGAGAATCCAACCGTGCTGCCGCAGCACTACTTGCGATAGTGCTAACCCGACTACCAACTGTTCCCTGGATCTCGCCCTTATCAGGAGATCGTCCAAGTAAGGGATAATTTAAAACTCCTTTCCTTCGGAGGAGTATCATCATTTTGGCCATTACTTTGGTAAAGACCCGGGGTGCCGTGGACAATCCAAACGGCAGCGTCTGAAACTGATAGTGGCAGTTCTGTACCACAAACCTGAGGTACCCTTGATGAGAAGGGTAAATTGGGACATGGAGGTAAGCATCCTTGATGACCAGAGACACCATATAATCCCCTTCTTCCAGGTTCGCGATCACTGCTCTGAGTGACTCCATCTTGAATTTGAACCTCTGTATGTAAGTGTTCAAAGATTTTAGATTTAAAATAGGTCTCACCGAGCCGTCCGGCTTCGGTATACCAACAGCGTGGAATAATACCCCTTTCCCTGTTGCAGGAGGGGTACCTTGATTATCACCTGCTGAGAATACAGCTTGTGAATGGCTTCCAATACCGCCTCCCTGTCGGAGGGAGACGTCGGTAAAGCAGACTTTAGGAAACGGCGAGGGGGAGACGTCTCGAATTCCAATTTGTACCCCTGAGATACCACCTGAAGGATCCAGGGGTCCACTTGTGAGTGAGCCCACTGCGCTCTGAAATTCTTGAGACGGGCCCCCACCGTGCCTGAGTCCGCTTGTAAAGCCCCAGCGTCATGCTGAGGACTTGGCAGAAGCGGGAGAGGGCTTCTGTTCCTGGGAACTGGCTGTCTGCTGCAGCCTTTTTCCTCTTCCTCTGCCACGGGGCAGAAAAGAGGAGCCTTTTGCCCGCTTGCCCTTATGGGGCCGAAAGGACTGCGCCTGATAATACGGCGTCTTCTTATGTTGAGAGGCTACCTGGGGTAAAAATGTGGATTTCCCAGCCGTTGCCGTGGCCACCAGGTCTGATAGACCTACCCCAAATAACTCCTCCCCTTTATAAGGCAATACTTCCATATGCCTTTTGGAATCCGCATCATCTGACCACTGCCTCGTCCATAACCCTCTTCTGGCAGAAATGAACAGCGCACTTACTCTTGATGCCAGTCGGCAAAAATCCCTCTGTGCATCACGCATATATAAAAATGCATCTTTTAAATGCAATATAGTCAGTAATATACTGTCCCTATCCAAGGTATCAATATTTTCAGTCAGGGAATCCGACCAAGCCACCCCAGCACTGCACATCCAGGCTGAGGCGATTGCTGGTCGCAGTATAACACCAGTATGTGTGTATATACATTTTAGGATATTCTCCTGCTTTCTGTCAGCAGGTTCCTTAAGGGCGGCCGTATCAGGAGACAGTAGTGCCACCTGTTTTGACAAGCGTGTGAGCGCTTTATCCACCCTAGGGGGTGTTTCCCAACGTGCCCTATCCCCTGGCGGGAAAGGGTATGATGCCAATAACTTTTTAGGAATTATCAGTTTTTTATCGGGGGAAACCCACGCTTCATCACACACTTCATTTAATTCATCAGATTCAGGAAAAACTACGGGTAGTTTTTTCTCTCCAAACATAATACCCTTTTTAGTGGTACTTGTAATCTCAGAAATGTGTAAAACATCTTTCATTGCCTCAATCATGTAACGTGTGGCCCTACTGGAAGTCACATTCGTCTCTTCACCGTCGACACTGGAGTCAGTATCCGTGTCGGCATCTGTATCTGCCATCTGAGGTAACGGGCGCTTTAGAGCCCCTGATGGCCTTTGAGACGCCCCGACAGGTCCAAGCTGAGTAGCCAGCTGTCTCATGTTCCATAAGCCCATCCACTCAGGTGTCGACCCCCTAGGGGGTGACACCACCATTACAGGCAATTGCTCCGCCTCCAAATCAGTTTCCTCCTCATACATGTCGACACAAACGTACCGACACACAGCACACACACAGGGAATGCTCTGATAGAGGACAGGACCCCACTAGCCCTTTGGGGAGACAGAGGGAGAGTATGCCAGCACACACCAGAGCGCTATATATAGACAGGAATACCACTATATAACGTGCTTTTCCCTTCATAGCTGCTGTTATTATCAAAACTGCGCCAAATTAGTGCCCCCCCTCTCTTTTTTACCCTTTTCTGTAGTGCAGGACTGCAAGGGAGAGTCAGGGAGACGTCCTTCCAGCGGAGCTGTGATGGAAAATGGCGCCAGTGTGCTGAGGAGATAGGCTCCGCCCCCTTCTCGGCGGCCTTTTCTCCCGCTTTTTGGTGAATTCTGGCAGGGGTTAAAATACATCCATATAGCCCTGGGGGTTATATGTGGTGTATTTTCGCCAGCCAAGGTGTTTTACATTGCTGCTCAGGGCGCCCCCCCCTAGCGCCCTGCACCCTCAGTGACCGGAGTGTGAAGTGTGCCTGAGGAGCAATGGCGCACAGCTGCAGTGCTGTGCGCTACCTTGTTAAAGACTGATGTCTTCTGCCGCCGATTTTTCCGGACCTCTTCTTGCTTCTGGCTCTGTAAGGGGGCCGGCGGCGCGGCTCTGGGACCGGACTCCGAGGCTGGGCCTGTGTTCGGTCCCTCTGGAGCTAATGGTGTCCAGTAGCCTAAGAAGCCCAAGCTGGCTGCAAGCAGGCAGGTTCGCTTCTTCTCCCCTTAGTCCCTCGATGCAGTGAGCCTGTTGCCAGCAGGTCTCACTGAAAATAAAAAACCTAAAACTAAACTTTTTCTAAGAAACTCAGGAGAGCCTCCTAGAATGCACCCTTCTCGGCCGGGCACAAAAATCTAACTGAGGCTTGGAGGAGGGTCATAGGGGGAGGAGCCAGTGCACACCGGGTAGTCCTAAAGCTTTTACTTTTGTGCCCAGTCTCCTGCGGAGCCGCTATTCCCCATGGTCCTTACGGAGTTCCCAGCATCCACTAGGACGTCAGAGAAATATACTGGTAGGTTAATTGGCTCCCAACAAAATTAACCCTAGCATGAATATGTGTGCGTGTACATGTGATAGGGAATATAGATTGTAAGCTCCACTGGGGCAGGGACTGATGTGAATGACCGAATATTCTCTGTAAAGCGCTGCGGAATATGTGTGCGCTATATAAATAACTGGTAATAAAAATAATAATAATAATAATGGTCGACACATGAAAGGTCGACACATGAAAAGGTCGACATGAGTTTTTTTTTAACTTTTTTTTCTTTTGGGGAACTTTTCCATACTTTACGATTCACATGGACTACGATTGGAATGGTAAAGTGTGCCGAGTGAGGCGGTAGCGGAGCGAAGGCACCATGCCCGAAGCATGGCGAGCGAAGCGAGCCATGCGAGGGGACGCGGTGCACTAATTGGGGTTCCCAGTCACTTCACGCAAAGAACGACACCCAAAAAAGTTAAAAAACGCATGTCGACCTTTTCATATGTCGACCTTTCATGTGTCGACAATTTTCATGTGTCGACCATGTGTCCACGTCAACCATGTTAATGTCGACCAATAGTGGTCGACCTAATGACTGTCGACCATAACATGGTTGACCATTCATATCGGAACCCATTTACTAAGCAGTGAGAAGAGTGGATAAGTGCCCATGGCAACCAATCAGCACTGAAGTAACATCTATCATTTGCATACTATAAAATGAAACAGAGCTGCTGATTGGTTGATGGGGAAGTTTCTCCACTGGCTCACTTCTCCGTTCTTACCACTGCTTAGTAAATGTACCCCTATAGTCTGCTAAGTGGATTAAAACAACAGGGACAGAAAATAAAAGAGATAAGAAACAGTGAAAACAATTAACAAATCATTACGCGTTACTTAAATGATCCAGATTTAAATAACAATGAAGAAGAACTGGCCTCAGGTAAGAAAGAACACAACATGAAATGATCATTAGAAGTAGTAATAGGGCATGATAGATGCAAGTCTGAAAGGGGTTAAAAAACAATGGCAAATCAAGTCAATCATTCCTCAAAATGGTAAGAAAAGAACTAGAAAACATTCCAGATCACTGGCAACATAACAAGAGTTAGACATGCCAACAAGCTTGGCACAAATGCTGACCAAAAGATGTTACAAGTATCATCCAAGAATTGCAGGTTAGCATTAAGGGATCTACAACTCTCTTTCCACAGCCAGTGCCAGAGTCCATGAGTCACAAGTCAGAGGGACTGACTACAGCGGGTCTATATGGGAGGTCACACAAAGAAACCTGGTTTATAACTGCAGTTTAATAGCGATCACTTGGGTGGATGGTATGTAGTTAGAATGTCAACACCAGAATCACTGAGTCAGCCATGATCTCTCAATGTGCCAGTAAGCACTTCACGGCAGCTGTCAAACAGATGAAGCTTTACTGAAAGTGGATCTCACAACAGAAGGACTATGGGGGAAGAGGAGTGTTTTGGAATGGCCACGCCAAAGCCCTGACATCGAAGTGTTGTTTGGGAGCCATCAATCATCCAATGCTAAAGCAGCTCTCTGTGTGGTGGATTGGGTGAGAGAATGATACTTAAACAAAATAGTAACAAGACGTGCTAAAAGGGCACATAATCAACTATTATAGCCAGTGGTGCATTTACGGTTTCATTAAACAAGCACCAAAAACATTTAAGATGCAATTTTCTGTGTAATTTGTTAGAAAGTGATTAGAATATCTCACTGTGTATTAAGGGCCCTTATCAGCTGGTGCTTGAAATATGCAACACACACACACACACACACACACACACACACACACACAAAGAAAGAAAGAATGTAAAAGTAGAATCCAGGTCAGTGTTCATACTTGCGTTTGGATAGGTCTGTGATGCAGTAAGGCTTTTCTGGCTGCTGCTTGTTCCATGTCAGCGTTTTCACAGCATGTCATCATGCAGGAAAAGGCTCACTGACTTGTCATTGATATGAATGGTGGTACGCACCATTGGTAAATTGTTTCCCCACATCAGAGATTACAGTAATATGACTCTATGGAGTGAAATCAATTGCGGGTGTTGCAGTGACTTGCCCAAGATGTGCTATTGCAAAGACATGAAATCGCCAGCAATGGCACACCAAATCACCCTAATTATGCCTAATGGGCATACAAACAAAATAAAATGTGATCTTGTGGCTACCGTAAGTGTGACCAACAACTGAAATAAACCCTATGTGTAAGCAAGTTGTCCCAGGGACACCCCTCACCGGTAGCCAATCAAACTGAAGTCTGTCATTATGCAGTGGGAAATTTATAACATAATTTTCCATAGATTATATGAAGGTTGCTTGGATTAAAAATGACGGTCATTTTCTGTGTATTACAGGTTGCGTATCCCTTATCCAAAAACCCACATTTCTGGGTCCCCTACTGAGATAATGACATATGTAATATATATATATATATATATATATATATATATATATATATGTAGCAATAGAGGAATAGGCGCCTTTGGGATGTATTTCCTCCCAATAATAAATAGGATTCAGCAGGAATCTCTAGACGTATATTAATATATGTTTGCTCAATATTTTAGAGCATAAAAATCACATTAACATGTTCCATATACAATTTATTAAAACATAAAAACACAAGCAATGGTACAATGAATTAAGTATCCATCCTTAACAAATGACACCGAACAATTATACAGAGGACAAGTAGAATAACTTTTACAGACTCCTCCTTCTCCTTATAGCAAGTTTGGAGATTGGTGTGACAAATAGAAAAACCCAACGCGTTTCGTCTTGCTCAAAGACTTCATCAGGGGTATATCTATAAGCGTAAAATAATTTATCAGAATATTCCACTAACTATACATATATACAAAAATAAAGATATAAAAAATGGGAACATGTCAATAGATGAAAAAGGTACAGGAACATGCAAAAACAGAGCTGGATAATAAAGTGCAAATCTACACCAATCGGGAACACTTACTACAGTAAAGTACTTTCAAATAAGTTGACAATGAGTCACAAAGGTTAATGATTATACACAGAAGAAAAGAGAAAGAAATAGAAGAAGAATGAGAACATCAGAACATGTCAAGGAAACTTCATATGACATACCTCGAATGCTTGATAAAAATTGATAGACTGTCACATGAATTAACACATAGGCGTTCAGGATACTTGAATACTACCCACACATCAGATAGATATATCTATATGAATTCTAATCCACAGTAACATAATACCATAAAAGATGTGGGAATAATTACAGACCAATCAAAATAGTAAATGGAGCCATATTTTAGGGTATGGCTCCATTTACTATTTTGATTGGTCTGTAATTATTCCCACATCTTTTATGGTATTATGTTACTGTGAATTAGAATTCATATAGACAATGAGGGAAGTTAATTGTAATACCAGTACTATATATATAAATAAATAAAACGGTTTGAGTCTAAGATTTGTGTTGAGGCGGTTTAGATTGGTAGATATTCCCTATCAAAATTCTGCATTTTTAATGTCCTAGAGAATATAAATTTACTTGGTAAGCCTCTTGAATTTATATAGACCAGTGAGATTCTCTCTCTAATTGGCTAATATCAATAATTTTATCAGGTCACACATCTATATGAACCCTTGTTAGACCTGTGTATTTGAACTTGTCAGTCAAGCATTTGAAATAAAAGGTATGTGTTCCCATTCACCAGCACACTGATTGATTTATAAATTAGTTATTATGTACATATCATGTGGTTTTAAAGTTACTAAAACTAATATTTCCCTAACTAGGCCCAATCTATTTTTCATCTATATATCCCACTGATGTGTGGGTAGTATTCAAGTATCCTGAACGCCTATGTGTTAATTCATGTGACAGTCTATCAATTTTTATCAAGCATTCGAGGTATGTCATATGAAGTTTCCTTGACATGTTCTGATGTTCTCATTCTTCTTCTATTTCTTTCTCTTTTCTTCTGTGTATAATCATTAACCTTTGTGACTCATTGTCAACTTATTTGAAAGTACTTTACTGTAGTAAGTGTTCCCGATTGGTGTAGATTTGCACTTTATTATCCAGCTCTGTTTTTGCATGTTCCTGTACCTTTTTCATCTATTGACATGTTCCCATTTTTTATATCTTTATTTTTGTATATATGTATAGTTAGTGGAATATTCTGATAAATTATTTTACGCTTATAGATATACCCCTGATGAAGTCTTTGAGCAAGACGAAACGCGTTGGGTTTTTCTATTTGTCACACCAATCTCCAAACTTGCTATAAGGAGAAGGAGGAGTCTGTAAAAGTTATTCTACTTGTCCTCTGTATAATTGTTCGGTGTCATTTGTTAAGGATGGATACTTAATTCATTGTACCATTGCTTGTGTTTTTATGTTTTAATAAATTGTATATGGAACATGTTAATGTGATTTTTATGCTCTAAAATATTGAGCAAACATATATTAATATACGTCTAGAGATTCCTGCTGAATCCTATTTATTATTGGGAGGAAATACATCCCAAAGGCGCCTATTCCTCTATTGCTACATATTCCTATTTTTAGTCCCTCCTAACAAGGGACTTAGCGGAATTTGGGCAGCCATATCTAATTCCCCATTTTCTTGTTGTGTTAAAGCGCAGAGGGAGAGTATTTGTCTTTATATATATATATATATATATATATTATCTTTAAATATATATATTTATAAAATAATCTATGTAATATATATAATATTTATGTAATTATCTCAGTAGGGGACCAAAAAACGTGGGTTTTTTAATTTTGGATAAGGGATACTCAACCTCCTGTACCAAGAAGTACTGTATACTAGGATTACAGGAAGGACCTCAAATGGATTACAAGAAGAATATACCACTGTACAATAACATTCTCTTTATAATTAATTTAGTACTAAACAAATAACAAAACAAAAAAACTGGTCACCATCTGTTTAGCCATGATTTAAACATATTTTATTCAACAAATGTGTTTTTTTTTTTTTTTTTTCCTTACGTTTTTAATATAATGGAACCAATTCTTATAGGCCCCTCACCATTACACAGGGGTGATAAAGAAAGTAACCTCCTAACGCCACAATATTCTTGTCTGGGTTGATTGTAATTAGATGTCCCTTTGCGACTCCATTATACAGGTTTCTGCTTTGAGGTTGGTTTCTCTAGTATGAGGCCCCCAAGCTTGTTGCCCACCTGCATTTGTTAAAGCTAGCCAAGGATACCCAGCTCCACGAATGGTGGAAGATTGTTTATTTAATATATGAAGATTATCCCCTACATTTCAATTGGACCTTCATTTCAACAACGTTTCTACACTGTCAGTACATTATAATTTCTGGAACCCTATTGAAAAGATTTCGCTATTGAAATAAATGAGAAGAAACTTGTGATACTTACATTCTGGGAGCAAACATGTAAAACTGCATAACAAACACATAGCTCTCAGTGTCCACCATACAATACAATGAGCATCCTAGCAGCAAATACTCATTACAGATATCTAAGTGATCTATATACATGCAACACAGACAGCATCCAAGTAAACAATAGAAATATAGAGACCACCCTAGTGACTGTCATGGAGCTTGGTAACCACTGTGTAATACAGCATTCTAGTTACTAATACAGGTTGAGTATCCCATATCCAAATATCCGAAATAAGGAATATTCCGAAATACGGACTTTTTTGAGTGAGAGTGGGATAGTGAAACTTTTGTTTTTTGATGGCTCAATGTACACAAACTTTGTTTAATACAAAGTTATTAAAAATATTGTATTAAATGACCTTCAGGCTGTGTGTATAAGGTGTATAAGAAACATAAATGAATTGTGTGAATGTACACACACTTTGTTTAATGCACAAAGTTATAAAAAATATTGGCTAAAATGACCTTCAGGCTGTGTGTATAAGGTGTATATGAAACATAAATGCATTCTGTGCTTAGATTTAGGTCCCATCACCATGATATCTCATTATGGTATGCAATTATTTCAAAATACGGAAAAATCTCATATCCAAAATACCTCTGGTCCCGAGCATTTTGGATAAGGGATACTCAACCTGTATATAAAATACAGAGTATCCTAGTGGCTCACAAGACTATATGCTCCATGGCCACACAGACAGTGTGGCAGCAAATAGGAATGCAGTGGTAACATCATGATTTGCTGCCAGGCCACCTGTCACTTGGAATGCTCATTGCACAGGGCTGTCATTTTCAGGTTGCTCTAACCCGATTAATGAGTGTGAGTTGCCAAGCACAAAGTAGGGTTTATGATTAACAGTAGGCAGATTTGCAGTGCGATGTGTACCTTTCTTCTTGGATGGAGAGTCTGTTTTTAATGAAGTCTTCAT
This sequence comes from Pseudophryne corroboree, assembly GCF_028390025.1. Classification (NCBI taxonomy): domain Eukaryota; kingdom Metazoa; phylum Chordata; class Amphibia; order Anura; family Myobatrachidae; genus Pseudophryne; species Pseudophryne corroboree. Next base: position 620,517,494 of record NC_086448.1, on the reverse strand, counting down.
ATCAGTCACTGTATCCACAGCCTCCAGTGGAAGGATTTCCTCTGGGGAGCTCGGGGTGGTTTCAGCTGCTGGCAGCTGCTCTGTATCTACATGAATACTGAGAGAATGGGGTCGTGGTTCTGGTTTTAGCACAGTACAAACAGAGTCCTCTATAGATTCTTCATCAGCTGCCCCGGACAAAGCCTCCGAGCTGATCACCCTAAAGTGCGTGTTCTCAGAGGGTGTAATTGTGGCTGTTCGTAGGTGGTCTGTTCTTTGCTTCTTGTAAACCTTGAAAGACAGGAATTCTGTTACTGGCAGTGTAAATCCTTAGAGAGGTGATAATTATTACATAATTGTTTAAAATAAAAGCTGTTAGTACAGGAAATGTTTCCAAAGTATTACAGATAATTGTAGTGTATTTGACCCTTTCACTTTCTAAAATGTAAAACTCATGCACAATGTTATTTCACAGAATGCTTACTGAATATAAATGTCTAGTGAGCCACACACATGGCTAGTCTTACATACACATTCCATCACAACAACTTCCATTACAGGGATGCAAATTAGGGAACAGGAAAAGTGCATCTTGCAATTATAAGTATGCTATAGTTCACTATACAGGGTGATTCAAGAGTCGCAGTACACCCTTTTGTTTCAAAAACTGTGCACGAAATGGGAAAACTGAATACTTCAGTAAGGTATGGGTGAGGTGGCTATCTTTTAGGGTATGTACCGAACATGGGTGCCATCGTGAAATCGGCCATCTTGAATCTAAGTCAGTTTTTTCAAATGGAAAGGGGGTCGTGTAACATGTCAATCAACATTAGAATTTGCAAACAGATTTGAAAATAGCAGTTATGATTCAAAAGTTACAACAATTTTGCATACAAAGGTAAAGACATTTACTCTTGTGCACATAAATTATATTGTAAATATTGTGGCTTACAACCATTCACAACTCACTCTGCATTCCCACACATAACAGTGACAACTCAAACTCTCCCTGGGTGAAAACACAAGAATAGTTTTGAAAGCTGAAAATTGATAATATGATTCTGGCTGTATGGTATTGCTGTGCACACCTGGCTCCAGTGCCAGAGTCTAGGCAACATACGTAATGGGCCTGGGTCTCTGTAATAAAGACTCCAATGTAGGTGGGACTGTGCAATGTGCTGGAAGTTGTACTCCGTTTCTTTACAATTTCCACATACTAAATGAAAGGTTCACATTTGCTTGTTACTGATAATATAACTATACTAGCCTATTGGACAATGGACAAGTCTTTCACCAGATCCTCACTCCCTCTGTATAACTACCACAGCCGCACCATCTGTGGCCAATCCACCCCCTCCCCCCCGCCTCCACCCCCAATTATTCCCACATGTCCCTTATTTACTCAGTCTGTCCATCCTAAGTGGTCTGTCAGTTACTTTTCTTGTGTCTGGGAGATCTCCCTGGCACCATGACAATGCTCAATAGAAAGTTGTGCAATATAATAAGAATTTACTCACCGGTAATTCTATTTCTCGTAGTCCGTAGTGGATGCTGGGAACTCCGTAAGGACCATGGGGGAATAGACGGGCTCCGCAGGAGACTGGGCACTCTTAAAAGAAAGATTAGGTACTATATCTGGTGTGCACTGGCTCCTCCCTCTATGCCCCTCCTCCAGACCTCAGTTAGGGAAACTGTGCCCGGAAGAGCTGACATTACCAGGAAAGGATTTGGAATCCAGGGTAAGACTCATACCAGCCACACCAATCACACTGTACAACTCGTGATAACCATACCCAGTTAACAGTATGAACAACAACTGAGCCTCAGTAAAAGATGGCTCATAACAATAACCCTTTAGTTAAGCAATAACTATATACATGTATTGCAGAGAGTCCGCACTTGGAACGGGCGCCCAGCATCCACTACGGACTACGAGAAATAGAATTACCGGTGAGTAAATTCTTATTTTCTCTGACGTCCTAGTGGATGCTGGGAACTCCGTAAGGACCAATGGGATTATACCAAAGATCCCAAACGGGCGGGAGAGTGCGGATGACTCTGCAGCACCGAATGAGCAAAGGCAAGGTCCTCCTCAGCCAGGGAATCAAACTTGTAGAACTTAGCAAATGTGTTTGAACCCGACCAAGTAGCAGCTCGGCAAAGCTGTAAGAAGCCGCTTAAGAAGAGCCCACCTTCCTTGTGGAATGGGCTTTTACTGATTTAGGATGCGGCAATCCTGCCGCAGAATGAGCTTGCTGAATCGTGCTACAGATCCAGCGCGCAATAGTTTGCTTTGAAGCAGGAGCACCCAGCTTGTTGGGCGCATGCAGGATAAACAGCGAGTCAGTTTTCCTGACTCCAGCCGTCCTGGCTATATATATTTTCAAAGCCCTGACTACATCTAGTAAACTTGGAGTCCTCCAAGTCCCTAGTAGCCGCAGGCACCACAATAGGTTGGTTCAAATGAAACGCTGATACCACCTTAGGGAGAAATTGGGGACGAATCCTCAATTCTGCCCTGTCCATATGGAAGATCAGATAAGGGCTTTTACACGACAAAGCCGCCAATTCTGACACACGCCTAGCCGAAGCGAAGGCCAATAGCATGACCACTTTCCACGTGAGATATTTTAGCTCCACGGTCTTAAGTGGCTCAAACCAGTGGGATTTCAGGAAATCCAACACAACGTTAAGATCCCAAGGTGCCACTGGAGGCACAAAAGGGGGCTGAATATGCAAACGTCTGAACTTCAGGCAGTGAAGCCAGTTCTTTTTGAAAGAAAATAGATAGGGCCGAAATCTGGACCTTTATGGATCCTAATTTTAGGCCCATAGTCACTCCTGACTGTAGGAAGTGCAGGAATCGACCCAGCTGGAATTCTTCCGTAGGGGCCTTCCTGGCCTCACACCAAGCAACATATTTTCGCCATATACGGTGATAATGTTGTGCTGTCACGTCTTTCCTAGCCTTTATCAGCGTAGGAATCACTTCATCTGGAATGCCCTTTTCCGATAGGATCCGGCGTTCAACCGCCATGCCGTCAAACGCAGCCGCGGTAAGTCTTGGAACAGACAGGGCCCCTGTTGTAACAGGTCCTGTCTGAGAGGCAGAGGCCATGGGTCCTCTGAGATAATTTCTTGTAGTTCTGGGTACCAAGTTCTTCTTGGCCAATCCGGAACGATGAGTATAGTTCTTACTCCTCTCTTTCTTACAATCCTCAGTACCTTGGGTATGAGAGGAAGAGGAGGGAACACATAAACCGACTGGTACACCCACGGTGTCACTAGTGCGTCCACAGCTATCGCCTGAGGGTCCCTTGACCTGGCGCAATATTTTTTTAGCTTTTTGTTGAGACGGGACGCCATCATGTCTACCTGTGGCCGTTCCCAACGATTTACAATCAGTGTGAAGACTTCTGGATGAAGTCCCCACTCTCCCGGGTGGAGGTCGTGTCTGCTGAGGAAGTCTGCTTCCCAGTTGTCCACTCCCAGAATGAACACTGCTGACAGTGCTAGCACGTGATTCTCCACCCATCGGAGAATCCTTGTGGCTTCTGCCATCGCCATCCTGCTTCTTGTGCTGCCCTGTCGGTTTACATGGGCGACCGCCGTGATGTTGTCTGACTGAATCAGCACCGGTTGGTTTTGAAGCAGGGGTTCTGCTTGACTCAGGGCGTTGTAAATGGCCCTTAGTTCCAGAATATTTATGTGAAGGGAAGTCTCCTGACTTGACCACAGTCCTTGGAAGTTCCTTCCCTGAGTGACTGCCCTCCAACCTCGGAGGCTTGCATCCGTGGTCACCAGGACCCAGTCCTGTATGCCGAATCTGCGGCCCTCGAGAAGATTAGCCTTCTGCAGCCACCACAGCAGAGACACCCTGGCCCTCGGGGAGAGGGTGATCAGCCGATGCATCTGAAGATGCGATCCGGACCACTTGTCTAACAGATCCCACTGAAAGATCCTTGCATGGAATCTGCCGAAGGGAATTGCTTCGTAAGAAGCTACCATCTTTCCCAGGACTCGCGTGCAGTGATTGACCAGAGATGACAATTCCTGGGCCTTCTCCACCGGGAGAAACACCTTCTTCTGTTCTGTGTCCAGAATCATGCCCAAGAACAGCAGACGCGTCGCAGGAATCAGCTGCGACTTTGGGATATTCAGAATCCAGCCGTGCTGTTGCAGCACTTCCCGAGATAGTGCTACGTTGACTAACAACTGCTCCTTGGACCTCGCCTTTATAAGGAGATCGTCCAAGTACGGGATAATTATAACTCCCTTCTTCCGAAGGAGTATCATCATTTCGGCCATTACCTTGGTAAATACCCTCGGTGCCGTGGACAGACCAAACGGCAACGTCTGGAATTGGTAATGACAGTCCTGTACCACAAACCTGAGGTACTCCTGGTGAGGTGGGTAAATGGGGACATGCAGATAAGCGTCCTTGATGTCCAGCGACACCATAAAATCTCCCTCTTCCAGGCTTGCAATAACCGCCCTGAGCGATTCCATTTTGAACTTGAACTTCCTTACATAAGTGTTCAAGGATTTCAAATTTAGAATGGGTCTCACCGAACCGTCTGGTTTCGGCACCACAAACATTGTGGAATAGTAACCCCGTCCCTGTTGAAGGAGGGGAACCTTGATTATCACCTGCTGAAGGTACAGCTTGTGAATAGCCGCCAGCACTACCTCCCTTTCTCTGGGAGCCGCTGGCAAGGCTGATTTGAGGTAACGGCGAGGGGGAGTCGCCTCGAACTCCAGCATGTATCTGAGATACCACTTGTAGAACCCAGAGATCCACCTGTGAGCGAACCCACTGGTCGCTGAAGTTCCGGAGACGCGCCCCCACCGCACCTGGCTCCACCTGTGGAGCCCCAGCGTCATGCGGTGGACATAGTGGAAGCAGGGGAGGATTTTTGTTCCTGGGAACTGGCTGTCTGGTGCAGCTTTTTCCCTCTACCCCTGCCTCTGGGCAGAAAGGATGCGCCTCTGACCCGCTTGCCTTTCTGAGGCCGAAAGGACTGTACTTGATAATACGGTGCTTTCTTAGGCTGTGAGGAAACCTGAGGTAAAAAAGTCGACTTCCCAGCTGTTGCTGTGGATACGAGGTCCGAGAGACCGTCCCCAAACAATTCCTCACCCTTATAAGGCAAAACCTCCATGTGCCTTTTAGAATCAGCTTCACCTGTCCACTGCCGAGTCCATAATACTCTCCTGGCAGAAATGGACATTGCATTAATTCTAGATGCCAGCCGGCAAATGTCCCTCTGTGCATCCCTCATATACAAGACAATGTCCTTTATATGCTCTATGGTCAGCAAAATAGCATCCCTGTCGAGGGTATCAATGTTGTCTGACAGGGTATCAGACCATGCTGCTGCAGCACTACACATCCATGCTGAAGCAATAGCAGGTCTCAGTATAGTACCTGAGTGTGTATATACAGACTTCAGGATAGCCTCCTGCTTTCTATCTGCAGGCTCCTTTAGGGCGGCCGTATCCTGAGACGGCAGTGCCACCCTTTTAGATAATCGTGTGAGCGCCTTGTCCACCCTAGGGGATGTCTCCCAGCGTAACCTATCCGTTGGCGGGAAAGGGTACGCCATCAGTAACCTCTTAGAAATCACTAGTTTCTTATCAGGGGAACACCACGCTTCTTCACACAATTCATTTAATTCATCAGATGGGGGAAAAGTCACTGGCTGCTTTTTCTCCCCAAACATAATACCCTTTTTAGTGGTAATCGGGTTAATGTCAGAAATGTGTAACACATTTTTCATTGCCGTAATCATGCATCGGATGGCCCTTGTGGACTGTACATTTGTCTCATCCTCGTCTACACTGGAGTCAGACTCCGTGTCGACATCTGTGTCTGCCATCTGAGCTAGCGGGCGTTTTTGAGCCCCTGATGGCCTCAGACGCCTGGGCAGGCGCGGGCTGAGATGCCGGCTGTCCCAAGGCTGTTACGTCATCAAACCTTTTATGTAAAGAGTTGACACTGTCGGTTAATACCTTCCACATATCCATCCACTCCGGTGTCGGCCCCGTAGGGGGCGACATCACACTTATCGGCTCCTGCTCCGCCTCCACGTAGCCCTCCACATCAAACATGTCGACACAGCCGTACCGACACACCGCACACACACAGGGAATGCTCTGACTTAGGACAGGACCCCACAAAGTCCTTTGGGGAGACAGAGAGAGAGTATGCCAGCACACACCACAGCGCTATATAACACAGGGATTATCACTATACCGAGTGATTTTTCCCAATAGCTGCTTATTAAGACCAATTTGCGCCTAAATTTATGTGCCCCCCCTCTCTTTTTTACCCTTGTTGTACTGAATACTGCAGGGGAGAGCCTGGGGAGCGTCCTTCCAGCGGAGCTGTGAAGAGAAAATGGCGCTGGCTGTGCTGAGGAAGATAGCCCCGCCCCTTCAGCGGCGGGCTTCTCCCGCTTTTTATAATGTTAATGGCGGGGTTTTTTGCACATATACAGTGTTATACACTGTATTATGTGCCATTTGTGCCAAAAGGTAAACTAATTGCTGCCCAGGGCGCCCCCCCCCAGCGCCCTGCACCCAACAGTGACCGGAGTGTGTGGTGTGCTATGGGAGCAATGGCGCACAGCTGCAGTGCTGTGCGCTACCTTAATGAAGACAGGAGTCTTCAGCCGCCGTTTTTCATCTTTATCTTCCGTCTTCTGGCTCTGCAAGGGGGGCGGCGGCGCGGCTCCGGGAACGGACGATCGAGGTCGGGCCCTGTGTTCGATCCCTCTGGAGCTAATGGTGTCCAGTAGCCTTAGAAGCACAAGCTAGCTGCAAGCAGGTAGGTTTGCTTCTCTCCCCTCAGTCCCTCGTAGCAGTGAGTCTGTTGCCAGCAGATCTCACTGAAAATAAAAAACCTAACAAATACTTTCTTTTCTAGTGAGCTCAGGAGAGCCCACTAAGCGCATCCAGCTCTGGCCGGGCACAGATTCTAACTGAGGTCTGGAGGAGGGGCATAGAGGGAGGAGCCAGTGCACACCAGATATAGTACCTAATCTTTCTTTTAAGAGTGCCCAGTCTCCTGCGGAGCCCGTCTATTCCCCCATGGTCCTTACGGAGTTCCCAGCATCCACTAGGACGTCAGAGAAAAATACATAGGAAAGTTTAATTGCACACATACAAAAGAAAGTGGATACAGGAGACAACAAATATAAGGTCACCCTCTCTAAAACGGCAAAGCATGGTGAATAAACGCCATGTACCTTGGCAGATTCTGGAAAGCCTCCCCACGTCCACTCCATCTGAGGCTCTGCTCTAAGCAATGATTCTGTGGGCTTCACTTCCAACTCTGAATCACTCTTTGGGCCCATGGATTGGGAATAACCGCTGGGTGATGAGGAAAGAAGTGTTGTCAGTTAGAATATGGAATGAACCAACATAAGACTTTACAAAATGGAATTAGATATACACTCACTAGCCTGCCTCCTCAGACAGACCTCCCTTCCCCTGTATAACTACTTTACTTTTGCTGTAAATTAAAGTGCCAATAAAATAGAAGCTTCTTAATAAAAGGGAAACTAATAAAATGAATAGAAGTCTTCATGAGATGTCTACAAAAGTACCTACATGTTGAACCCCAGTTTCCGATCTATGCCAGCTACTATTTCTGGTAAACTAAGATAATGTATATTTCCCTTCACACACATACTTTTATCTGTAACTTTAATGACTGAGCTGCCCTAAGATGACAAAAGCAAACAATGACTCCCTTATTTTTACTTACTTTAGAACTCCATGTTTGTTTGTTTTTTATACCCACACACTAGTCAGTGCTCATCACTGATGAACGCTTTACAGAGACTTGAAATCTAAGTGCATGGGGGGAATGTAATAGGGTGTACGAATCAGGAAGTGAGAGATTTTGAGAGTTCTCCTGTTATTTTAAAGTGGAAAACATTTACATGACAAAATCAACTGGTTTTGCCATGTAAATGATTGCCACTTAAAAAAAAAAAAACCCAGGAGAACTCTCTTCGTGATTCGCACACCCTATTACATTCCCCCCATAACTTAAACGTGAAAATTTATAATTTTCCTGGCGGTGCAGGCTACCTTACAGTGTGAAGCAGCGTGCAAATATATTTTCCTACACTCAAAAAAGGTGAAAACTAGGTATATCCCTCCGAAACTATGAACCGAAAGTAAGGGCTCCATTTAATAGAGCGGAATATTTTCTTACCAGCAGCATACTTAGGGATACATGTGCTAAGCAGTGATAAAAGTGGAGAAGTGAACCAGTGGAGAAGTTGCCATGGCAACCAATCAGCTGCTCTGTATACTTTTATAGTATGCAAATTATACATGTTATGTCAATGCTGATTGGTTGCCATGGGCAACTTCTCCACTGGCTCACTTCTCCACTTTTATCACTTCTTAGTACATCTCCCCCTAAGTTTTGTATCGCAATGATATGAACGAATATGCTGTTGGTATTTAACATAACTTACCTCTCTGCGAGATCCAGCGACACAAAGCTGTGTCATACACAATGCTAAGCTTACCGCTGTTTGTTAAATACTGAAAGGAGGGCATAACCCCTTTAGAAGATGCTAAAGGGGTTATGTCTCGTTAAATGGGGTTCTCACAAGGGAGAAAAGTAATGTTAAATACCAATGGATATTCAGTAGTAAAGAGTACAGTTATAAAATGGGGCCCTATGAGAGCAGACATGTCATCCGAGAACTTATTTTATTTCCCCGACCCCAAGAAAAAATGACAAATGTACTACACTAGTGTAACACCATACAAGGCTGGGGCATAATAAGGTAAGTGGAGAACTCATTAAATACCTGTCCTCTGGAAACCAGTCTCCATCAGATAAAGCATAGTGATCCGATGAATGGCAGATGAAAGACTCTCTGTAATCATCATCCTTTAATGCAGAGCTTGACGATGATCTGAAAAAATAAATAAAGGAAAATGTGCTACATTTAGCACTGTGTGTGACAGATAAGATATTACAGAAATCAGGAAGCCGGCGCAGTATTCTGAAGATATGGGGTCTGAGGATCCGATAGTTCAGTATTTAATTTGCGGGAAATTCCATCAGGTTTTTGCCTGTTTTCGACAATGCCGATCCGACTTTTTTATAGTCGGATTGACACTGTTGAAAACGGGCCAAAAAACTGTCGGAATCGCCCGCAAATCCGACAAAACATGTGGATCTGTGGCTAATCCATCGATCCACGTGTTTTCCAACTTTTTAAAAAATCTGACAGTAATTGAATAGATCCCTGTGCATCCATTAACACAATAAACTACTCATATAATTATGTGCCAGTTGCAATCAGCTCCTGAGAATTGCACATCCCTGGGTTATCTCTTGATATTATCTGCAATCTGTGTAACAGAGGCAGAACCACTTCCAGGTTACCTACATATTCATTGTAACAGTGGTTAGGTGTTGATCTGTCTGATGGGAGTATCTTTAGAGAAATATACAGTGGAAATGCACAATACAGTTCTGATAATTGTGTCCCCCCTAATTCCTAACCTTTTAAGGATGTGGAGTACAGTTAGCAACACCTACAGACTGATAGAATGTACTGCAATTTTATGGAATAAGACAATAGGCAAGAAAGCTGGACAAAATGCATACACTTGGGAGTTCACTGAACACAGTGGAGAGGATCCCTGCGAGTGTAACCAATATTTTTGGGTATGTGGTGCCTCAGTGACGCCAGTTGTTCATAATCCATTAATAGGTTGTATTCTAAAGAGTGTCGGTTAGGATTACAACACGCCTGTGGTTAGGTGACAGGTGCAGTTTAAAAGTAAGCAAATAATGTAGTCTCAATAAAATACTGTTCCATGCTAGATACTCAGCATACACACAGTGCAGCACAACATAACCAACACACAGACGGTTCTTAAAGCATGTCTTAAATTCAGTTAAAAAAGAAAAAGTCAAACTAAAAATTTAAATCTGTCTTTATACTGCAATACGTTCAGCGGGAAAACATGGGCCTATTACAGTTACTAAGGTTCACATAAAAACAAATGGAGCTGTAATTTAATATGAATACAATTGAAGTTGACTTAAGAAATGCCATGAGTTGGGTATGCTAAGGGCTGGATTAATTTGCTGTGGTGCTTACCGCGGGCTTGTAACTTCCTACCATTTAGCCTGGAGCCATTTAATTATAAGCCCAATTCTTTGAGCGTTAAACCCACAGATTCTGGGTTAGGTGACCAGAGCTATAAGTTAACGCAGCCACGGTAATTCTGGGTATACACTGATAAAGGATCTGCAGATATATTTATAGGCGGGTTGGGCAGCGTGTTGTGCATACACACTGCCCAATCCATCGTTGAGCCGTCAATCATCGCTGGCTGGCGCAGGAAGTGTACGAGCGGCTGGCTGACTGCCCGTACACACAGAGCGATGCACCAATATATGTGTAGGTATATTAGTCATCGTGTGTGCTGCAGGGCCGATGCGACGGCATTCACAGACATATCGTTGGTACACACTGGCTGACGGACTTGCGATATAGATCAAACGTTCAACAGAACAGCCAATATATCAGCCAGTGTAGCCTGTGATTACCGTGGGCTGTAACTGTATAATCCAGGGCACTGCTACAAGCCAACGGCTAACTGAATCCAGCTCTAAAGCTGGGTACACATTAGAAGATTTATTAAAATGATTTGCCTGATTCCAACAGATCGGAAAGACAAATTGTTAAAATCGTCCTGTGTGTACCCACAATGCCGCGGGTCATCAGAGACATTGCCTGTAGGGCTGCATGTAGCACAATCTAGCGATATCGCAAGTTAGGGCAATGCTGCCGAATGCAGCATGGCCCCGCTCCTCCCCACCCCGTTGATCCATCATTGTCTGGGTATGACCTTGCAGATGCTGACTCCCCTTCCGGGCCCTGTTGCCCACGATGTTGTCTTGGGTAAACATCGTCTAATGTGTATCCATCTTAAGCACTTAAACAACATGCCTATAAGGCTCAATGATTGCATAAAAAGGTTCGGTATGGTTTTCCGGCATCCGAGATCCCGGCGGTCAGCATACCGATGCCGGGATCATGGCCACTAGTATGATGGCGGGGGTCAGGAGTGAATGCAACGAAGCCCCTTTGTGGGCTCGCTGCGCTCACCATGCAGCGAGCCACTGAGCTCACTGCGCCACAGGTTCTATTCCCACTCTATGGGTGTCATGGACACCCACAGAGTGGGTTTTTGTAGCGGTACATACAACAAATAAAGAGAAATGCGAAAACGGTTAAAATTCTTTGTAATTCCCCTGGTGCCGACCCCATCATTCCCTCCCATTGCATAAACATGCCAGTGTGCTTTGCATGGAATTAAAAAAAATAAGAATTTACTCACCGGTAATTCTATTTCTCGTAGTCCGTAGTGGATGCTGGGAACTCCGTAAGGACCATGGGGATAGCGGGCTCCGAAGGAGGCTGGGCACTCTAGAAAGATTTATGACTACCTGGTGTGCACTGGCTCCTCCCACTATGACCCTCCTCTAAGCCCCAGTTAGGACACTGTGCCCGGACGAGCAGACATAATAAGGAAGGATTTAGAATCCCGGGTAAGACTCTTACCAGCCACACCAATCACACCGTACAACTCGTGATACTATATCCAGTTTGACAGTATGAAAACAACTGAGCCTCTCAACAGATGGCTCAACAATAACCCTTTAGTTAACAATAACTATTTACAAGTATTGCAGACAATCCGCACTTGGGATGGGCGCCCAGCATCCACTACGGACTACGAGAAATAGAATTACCGGTGAGTAAATTCTTATTTTCTCTAACGTCCTAGTGGATGCTGGGAACTCCGTAAGGACCATGGGGATTATACCAAAGCTCCCAAACGGGCGGGAGAGTGCGGATGACTCTGTAGCACCGAATGAGAGAACTCCAGGTCCTCCTCAGCCAGGGTATCAAATTTGTAGAATTTTGCAAACGTGTTTGCCCCTGACCAAGTAGCTGCTCGGCAAAGTTGTAAAGCCGAGACCCCTCGGGCAGCCGCCCAAGATGAGCCCACCTTCCTTGTGGAATGGGCATTTACAGATTTTGGCTGTGGTATGCCTGCCACAGAATGTGCAAGCTGAATTGTACTACAAATCCAGCGAGCAATAGACTGCTTAGAAGCAGGAGCACCCAGCTTGTTGGGTGCATACAGGATAAACAGCGAGTCAGATTTTCTGACTCCAGCCGTCCTGGAAACATATATTTTCAGGGCCCTGACAACGTCTAGCAACTTGGAGTCCTCCAATTCACTAGTAGCCGCCGGCACCACAATAGGCTGGTTCAGGTGAAACGCTGACACCACCTTAGGGAGAAATTGGGGACGAGTCCTCAACTCTGCCCTATCCATATGGAAAATCAGATAAGGGCTTTTACATGATAAAGCCGCCAATTCTGACACTCGCCTGGCTGAAGCCAAGGCTAATAACATGACCACTTTCCACGTGAGATATTTCAGATCAACGGTTTTTAGTGGCTCAAACCAATGTGATTTTAAGAAACTCAACATCACGTTGAGATCCCAAGGTGCCACAAACGGGGGCTGAATATGCAGCACTCCTTTTACAAAAGTCTGAACTTCAGGTACTGAAGCTAGTTCTTTTTGAAAGAAAATCGACAGAGCCGAGATCTGTACTTTAATGGAGCCTAGTTTTAGGCCCATATCCACTCCTGCTTGCAGGAAATGCAGAAATCGACCTAGTTGAAAATCCTCAGTTGGGGCCTTATTGGCCTCGCACCATGCAACACATTTTCGCCATATGCGGTGATAATGCGTTGCCGTAACATCTTTCCTGGCCTTAATAAGCGTAGGAATGACTTCTTCCGGAATACCCTTTTCCTTTAGGATCCGGTGTTCAACCGCCATGCCGTCAAACGCAGCCGCGGTAAGTCTTGGAACAGACAGGGCCCCTGCTGTATCAGGTCCTGTCTGAGCGGTAGAGGCCACGGGTCCTCTGAGAGCATCTCTTGAAGTTCCGGGTACCACGCTCGTCTTGGCCAATCCGGAACCACGAGAATTGTGTTTACTCCTCGCTTTCTTATTATTCTCAATACCTTTGGAATGAGAGGCAGAGGAGGGAACACATAAAACGACTGGTACACCCACGGTGTCACTAGAGCGTCCACAGCTGTCGCCTGAGGGTCCCTTGACCTGGCGCAATATCTTTTTAACTTTTTGTTGAGACGGGACGCCATCATGTCCACTTGTGGTTTTTCCCAACGGTTTACCAGCATCTGGAAGACTTCTGGGTGAAGTCCCCACTCCCCCGGGTGGAGGTCGTGTCTGCTGAGGAAGTCTGCTTCCCAGTTGTCCACTCCCGGAATGAACACTGCTGACAGTGCTAGTACATGATTCTCCGCCCATCGGAGAATTTTTGTGGCTTCTGCCATCGCCATCCTGCTTCTTGTGCCGCCCTGTCGATTTACATGGGCGACTGCCGTGATGTTGTCTGACTGGATCAGCACCGGCTGGTGTAGGAGCAGGGCTTTTGCTCGACTTAGGGCATTGTAGATGGCCCTTAGTTCCAGAAAATTTATGTGAAGGGAAGTCTCCTGACTCGACCATAGCCCTTGGAAGTTTCTTCCCTGTATGACTGCCCCCCAGCCTCGAAGGCTGGCATCCGTGGTCACCAGGACCCAGTCCTGTATTCCGAACCTGCGGCCCTCTAGAAGATGGGCACTCTGCAGCCACCACAGTAGAGACACCCTGGTTCTTGGAGACAGGGTTATTAAGCGATGCATCTGAAGATGCGATCCGGACCACTGGTCCAACAGGTCCCACTGAAAGATTCTGGCATGGAACCTGCCGAAGGGAATTGCTTCGTAAGAAGCTACCATCTTTCCCAGGACCCGTGTGCAGCGATGCACTAATACCTGTTTTGGTTTCAGGAGGTCTCTGACTAGAGATGACAACTCCCTGGCTTTCTCCTCCGGGAGAAACACTTTCTTCTGGACTGTATCCAGAATCATACCCAGGAACAGTAGCCGTGTCGTCGGAACCAGCTGTGACTTTGGGATATTCAGAATCCAGCCGTGCTGGTGCAGCACCTCCTGAGATAGTGCTACTCCCACCAACAACTGTTCCTTGGACCTCGCTTTTATTAGGAGATCGTCCAAGTACGGGATAATTAAAACTCCCTTTCTTCGAAGGAGTATCATCATTTCCGCCATAACCTTGGTAAATACCCTCGGTGCCGTGGACAGTCCAAACGGCAGCGTCTGGAATTGGTAATGGCAATCCTGTACCACAAATCTGAGGTACTCCTGGTGAGGATGGTAAATGGGGACATGCAAGTAAGCATCCTTGATGTCCAGGGATACCATGTAATCCCCCTCGTCCAGGCTTGCAATAACCGCCCTGAGCGATTCCATCTTGAACTTGAATTTCTTTATGTATGTGTTCAAGGATTTTAAATTTAGAATGGGTCTCACCGAACCGTCCGGTTTCGGTACCACAAATAGTGTGGAATAATAACCCCGGCCTTGTTGAAGTAGGGGTACCTTGACTATCACCTGCTGGGAATACAGCTTGTGAATTGCCGCTAGCACCGCCTCTCTGTCTGAGGGAGCAATCGGCAAGGCAGATTTTAGGAACCGGTGGGGTGGGGACGCCTCGAATTCCAGCTTGTACCCCTGAGATACTATTTGCAGGATCCAGGGATCCACCTGTGAGCGAACCCACTGATCGCTGAAATTTTTGAGGCGACCCCCCACCGTACCTGGCTCCGCCTGTGGAGCCCCACCGTCATGCGGCGGACTTGGAAGAAGAAGTGGGGGAGGACTTTTGCTCCTGGGAACCTGCTGTTTGTTGCAGCCTTTTTCCCCTACCTCTGCCTCTGGACAGAAAAGACCCGCCTTTTCCACGCCTGTTTTTCTGGGTCCGAAAGGACTGAATCTGATAAAACGGCGCCTTCTTAGGCTGTGAGGGGACATGGGGTAAAAATGCTGACTTCCCAGACGTTGCTGTGGAAACTAGGTCCGAGAGACCATCCCCAAATAATTCCTCACCCTTATATGGTAACACTTCCATGTGCTTTTTTGAATCTGCATCTCCTGTCCACTGGCGAGTCCATAAGCCTCTCCTAGCAGAAATGGACAATGCACTTACTTTAGAAGCCAGTCGGCAGATTTCCCTTTGTGCATCTCTCATATATATATATAGGAGTCTTTTATATGGTCTATGGTTAACAGGATCGTGTCTCTGTCTAATGTGTCAATATTTTCTGACAGTTTATCTGACCACGCAGCGGCAGCACTGCACATCCAAGCTGACGCAATAGCTGGCCTAAGTATAATGCCTGTGTGTGTATATACAGACTTCAGGATCGCCTCCTGCTTTCTATCAGCAGGTTCCTTGAGGGCGGCCGTATCCGGAGACGGTAGTGCCACCTTTTTAGACAAACGTGTGAGCGCTTTATCCACTCTAGGGGGTGTTTCCCAACGTGACCTATCCTCTGGCGGGAAAGGGAACGCCATTAGTACCTTCTTAGGAATTACCAATTTTGTATCAGGGAAAGCCCACGCTTCTTCACACACTTCATTTAATTCATCTGATGGGGGAAAAACTACGGGTAGTTTTTTCTCTCCAAACATAATACCCTTTTTAGTGGTACCTGTAGTTATATCAGAAATGTGTAACACCTCTTTCATTGCCTCAATCATGCAGTGAATGGCCTTAGTGGGCATCAGGTTAGACTCATCGTCGTCGACACTGGTGTCAGTATCAGTGTCGACATCTGGGTCTGCTTGAGGTAGCGGGCGTTTTAGAGCCCCTGACGACCCATGCGACGCCTGGGCAGGCACGAGCTGAGAAGTCGGCTGTCCCACATTTGGCATGTCGTCGATTTTCTTATATAAGGAGTCTATACGTGCACTCATTACTTTCCATAAGCCCATCCACTCAGGTGTCTGCCCCGCAGGGGGTGACATCCCTTCTAAAGGCATCTGCTCCGCCTCCACATCATTATCCTCATCAAACATGTCGACACAGCCGTACCGACACACCGCACACACAAGGAATGCTCCGAATGAGGACAGGACCCACAAAAGCCCTTTGGGGGGGACAGAGTGAGAGTATGCCAGCACACACCAGAGCGCTATATAATGCAGGGACTAACTGAGTTATGTCCCCTATAGCTGCTTTTTATATTATATATATATATATATATATATATATATTGCGCCTAAATTTAGTGCCCCCCCTCTCTGTTTTTACCCTGTTCTGTAGTGTAGACTGCAGGGGAGAGCCAGGGAGCTTCCTTCCAGCGGATCTGTGAAGGAGAAATGGCGCCAGTGTGTCTGAGGGAGATAGCTCCGCCCCTTTTCCGCGGCCTATTCTCCCGCTTTTTTCTGGATTCTGGCAGGGGTATTTACCACATATATAGCCTCTGGGGCTATATATTGTGGTATTTTTGCCAGCCAAGGTGTTTTTATTGCTGCTCAGGGCGCCCCCCCCCAAGCGCCCTGCACCCTCAGTGACCGGAGTGTGAAGTGTGCATGAGGAGCAATGGCGCACAGCTGCAGTGCTGTGCGCTACCTTGGTGAAGACTGATGTCTTCTGCCGCCGTTTTTCCGGACCTCTTTTTGCTTCTGGCTCTGTAAGGGGGACGGCGGCGCGGCTCCGGGACCGAACACCAAGGACTGGGCCTGCGGTCGATCCCTCTGGAGCTAATGATGTCCAGTAGCCTAAGAAGCCCAATCCGGCTGCAAGCAGGCGAGTTCGCTTCTTCTCCCCTTAGTCCCTCGCTGCAGTGAGCCTGTTGCCAGCAGGTCTCACTGAAAATAAAAAACCTAAACTATACTTTCTAAGGGCTCAGGAGAGCCCCTAGTGTGCATCCAACCTCGGCCGGGCACGAAATCTAACTGAGGCTTGGAGGAGGGTCATAGTGGGAGGAGCCAGTGCACACCAGGTAGTCATAAATCTTTCTAGAGTGCCCAGCCTCCTTCGGAGCCCGCTATCCCCCTGGTCCTTACGGAGTTCCCAGCATCCACTAGACGTTAGAGAAATCCAATTATCTCTTAATATACAACAGATCGGACAGCTAAATATTTTAGAATCTTCAGGGGATTGGTGTACAGAATCCCAACAAGCTAAAAGAAACATTTTACTGTATGATTTTGAAATAATCTGCCAGTCAGCCTACTAATTTATGGCCTGCTCAATCCAACATGAAAGAGGTAGGACAGGATGACACTGGAATCTGCTTATTATTTTCAGCAGAGTCTACAATGCGTGCCAGGTTATGACACATTCTAATAAACTGCAACATAAATGCTTTCAGAATGTTCCTGCAACTCAGCATACATCTGGGCTCACAAATCCCCCCCCCCAACTATTGTACGGATGTTGCAGTGATGGGTCTTTACCTATAATCATTCGTCTCCAGGTACCTTGGGTTCTATATACAAAAATTGTTTGAGCAATATGGAATACTGGAGCTTCCCAGTGACCTGAGGCTGTTACCTCTACATGTCAATGATTAGTACTTACACCCACATAATGCATCTCATCTGACATGGCAGGGATCTGTAATCTGTACAAAAGAAAAAAAAAAAATTGCTTCTATATCCTTCATTTTAGTCTAAAATCCTGCTTGGTTTAACAATCCCAACCTACATGATATGACCAAGTGATACAATATAAACCAAGTGAACACTTTTAAGTATGCTTAAACCTTACAGAGTGGTATTATGGGGGTCATTCTGACCTGATTGCTCGCTGCAGTTTACTGCGGCAATCGGGTTGGAACTGCGCATGCGCCGGCACCACAGTGCGCCGGAGCATGCCAGACGGCCAAAGGCCGTCGTTGCCTAGTGATCGCCTCTGCCTGATTGACAGGCCGAGGCGGTCGCTAGGCGGGAGGGGGCTGGACGGCGGCGTTAAGCCGCTGTTTAGGAGGTGCGGTACGGAAAACGCAGGCGACCGTTGGCGGAGGGGTGGGCGACCCGGGCAGCAAAGAGGTTCTCCCGGCCAGCCGCAGGAGCTGTGCTGACCAGGAGTTACTCCTCAAATGCAAAAGCATCTCCGCTGTGCGATGCTTTTGCATTTCTGCGGGCGCAGGGGGGGAGTTACTGACATGCGGGGCAGACTAGCCCTGTGCTAGGCGTCCCCCGCATGTCTGAGTGCCTGCCCCCTATATTCCTTTTGCTTATGAAAATCATTTAAAGCGAAGCAGTTGGAAGACTGTTCCAGTCCCACTATATAACAGTTTGTTGATCTAAGGTGTGGTGTCCAAAAGTCTGTACTATGGGAATATTAAACATTGCAAGTACAATAATAACTCTGCATGTGAGAAGCTTCATCAAAGGGTCCCTACACTATGGGGCAAATTTACAAAGCGGCCGCTACTTGGCAGGATTGACCATGAAACTTAACACATCACTGATAATTAAAGCAAAATTCAATGTGTTTTCCTTTTTTGGCTTTTCTAAAATATATTTATTGATTTTAATAGAGGAAAAGAACTGAACATAAATTTACCGGTAAGTCAACACAACATTTTCCAATTGTCCACAGAACAATAAGTCTCAAATCAAGACACTTCAAAGTGGAAGTAGATAAAGCAAGGCAGAATATCACACAAGAGTACAGTCCTTCGTGTTTTGCTTTCAATATCGGTGTCATTTTACATTTCTGAGTGAAAGCTGCTGCTTAGTAAATTTACCCCTATATGTTGTTTGCTTCTCTCTCTCTCTCTGATTTGAGCAACAGGGCTATGAATCCATGGGATCTGTTCAAGAGACCAGTGTTCTGGATCCCAGCAGTCAAAATAGCAATGCTGGTATCCTGACATGGATTGAAATGCCGGTGCCCGTGATCCTAAATGCCGAAATCCCAATCAACCTCTGCTGGGAGTCCTCAGTGGTAAACCGCGGGGGAGGTTAGATTTAGGCTGCGGGGGGTGGGGGGAAAAGCATTACTTTACAAATATAAAGCCACCGAGACGCCAGTGACAAAAAGATGTCTGTTTAATTAACTGAAGGTTGCTCAAACACTCCTTTATTGCCTGTATAAATCACTTGAGTCTTTCATTGAAAGAAGTTGTTGAGCTGGATACATTTTGGCTACAATATATGTTATAGCAGGACTCTCCGATATATTACAGGTTGAGTATCCCATATCCAAATATCCGAAACACGGAATATTCCGAAATACGGACTTTTTTGAGCGAGAGTGAGAAAGTGAAACTTTTGTTTTTTGATGGCTCAATGTAAACAAACTTTGTTTAATACACAGTTATTAAAAATATTGTATTAAATGACCTTCAGACTGTGTGTGTATAAGGTGTATATGAAACATAAATGAATTGTGTGAATGTAGACACACTTTGTTAAATGCACAAAGTTATAAAAAATATTGGCTAAAATGACCTTCAGGCTGTGTGTATAAGGTGCATATAAAACATAAATGCATTCTGTGCTTAGATTTAGGTCCCATTGCCATGATATCTCATTATGGTATGCAATTATTCCAAAATACGTAAAAATCCGATATCCAAAATACCTCTGGTCCCAAGCATTTTGGATAAGGGATACTCAATCTGTATATCATTACCACAGGATTAAGGAGTAGATTGTAAACCTGCATGAATAAAAAAGGCCTTTTGTGCAATTATTACGCTGTAAATGTTTAATCACTGAATATGATTTTTTATATTTTAATAAACTGATTTAATATACATGCCTTGCAAGCCTTAACGTATTTAACAGAAAGCAAATAAGAGTGATTTTTTTCATTGATTCGCCTAGCGCAGTGATTTTCCAGGTTCACCTGGTTTTGGTATTTCTATAGGGAAGACCTGAATAGCATATTTTCAAAGCAGCTCTAAATTTCAGCTTCTGATGAATGTCCAGCGTACACATCTCTGAGGTGATAATGGCTAGGACTGTACACTATGTACATGCATCACTACGGAAAGTGCCTTCCATTGTACAAGATCTAGTCGGAAATCACGAATGGCTCTCGTCAGGGCTGTCCTTTGTTTCCACTGATATTTGTTTTATGTATGGAGGCCCTGGCGAGGGCCATCTGGCAAAACGTACATATGACGGGGTTGACTGTGGGTAACAGGGAACACAAGCTTGCTCTTTTCTCGGATGACCTCCTAGCAGTAATATCCAACCCATTAACTTCTGTACCTAATCTTCTTCTGGAATTCAGACGTTTTGGAGCCCTCTCCAATTAAAAAGTCAAATTTGGCCAAATCTATAGCTCTGAACTTAACATTAGACCAGACAAGTTGGCAGGTCCTCAAAACCATTTCCCCTTTTGCGTGGCATCCCACACAGTTCAAATATTTGGGGTAGCTCTGAATAGAGACCTCTCCCAGGTTTACCGTTCTAACTCCCACCACCACCACCACCACCACCCCCGACACTTGCTAAGCTTCTTTCAGATCTTGCCAATTGGGGCGTGAAAATAATTTCTTGGATAGGTAGAATGGGAGTTATTAAAAAGAATGTTTTACCTAGAATTTCATACCTTCTATAAATCTTACCCTATTGCTGTCCTGGTTTACTGCACTGCAGCGATGGATCAGAGATTTTATTTAGGCAGGGCGTAAGCCCAGGTTTAAGCACGAGATCCTCTATAGAAGAAAACACCAGGGGGGATACAATTACCACATTTACTATCTTACTATTATGCAGTACTTCTCACGAGAATTATGGACTGGAGCCGTAAGCCAGATAGAAAACATTGCGTGAATATCGAACTAGCCTCGCTCCCTGCTCTACACTCAGACTCCCCCTGGCTTACCAAAATTCCACTTGTATCACACCCGCTAGCAGGGCCTACTTTCACATGCTGGCGCCATTTGCGTACTCAACCCCTCCTTTTGCCACATCCTTCCCCACTTACGCCATAGGTATTTCATCCTTGTTGTTCCGGCTATGGAAATACAGAGGTATATTAAGAGCAGCTGTTGGACTCATCTGGCATACTGAACTTCCCTGCAGTGCATGCCAAATGCCTAACAGGGAAATCTGGAGATATTTCCAGGTCAAACATTTTCTTATGAGTTTGGGTTCTCCTGTTGAATGCAGACCGGTGACGACTTTGTTTGAAAACTTATGCCCCTCTCAAATTTACCCTCGATATTCCCTTTCTGCAATCTATAAACTAATACTTGATCAGAGTTTTTCCTCCCAACCTAAATTTGTCAGTGACTGGGAATCAGATCTTAAGGGCCTGTTAGGGGAAGATGATTACTGTTAATGTACTGGTGCTAGAAACTCATTATAAAGGTTCTCACCCATTGTTATTGCTGTCCTAGTTTGCTAGCCAAGATTTACCCAGGGGTCCCCTATACGTGCTGGAGATGCGAGATGGCGGTTGGTACACCTTTACATATTTGGTGGGATTGCTCGCTTCTTCAGCCTTTTTGGCTGAAGGTCGTAGACACAGCTAGCATTATTCTTAATGAGGACCTGCCTCTTTGCCCCTAAATCTTCTATGTAGAGTCCACTCTCAGTTTAAGAACCCTTTACTTAGACACAGTCTCAGTGCCTCAAAGGCTGTTATCCCAGTACACTGGAAATCGGGAGTGATTCTTAGCATGAGGGAGTGGTGTACTCGTTTAGATCATTATATGGCTATGTATGACCTTACTTCCACATTAGCAGTGAAACATCAGACTTTTACAGCTACTTGGTATCCTTGGCTGGTATACAAAGAATCAGATCATTACAAATCTCTATGCTAGGGGGCAATGTGACTTTTGCAAGTTCTTTCGAACTCGAATGGACATTCAACCTGCTCCCCGGACGGGTGGGTGGTGAGGACTTCTCTTCTGTTCGTTTCTTCTCTCTTCTTTACCTTTTTCGTCTATGCGTTCTTTTCTCCTAATGGTTCTTCTAAATGTCAGATTATTTTCACTCAATAATATTTGTACGGATCGGACTATATTTGTGATATTGCAAATTCCATGTAGATTCAAGTTTGTGTAATGCTAATTTCTTTGTATTATGGAAAGTTACGCTATATCCTGTAAACATTGTCTTTTGCAATTCATACGATATGATATTTGTTTTGGTAAATAACTTTCAATAAGAACCAACTGGCAAAAAAAGAAAAAAGAAAAAAAAAGAAGAAGATCTAGTCCGAAATGTATTCTATACAAAATACAATATTCACTAATGGATCATCCACATTTCTAGTTGCCATCTCCACGAGACTCTGAAATGAGTGAATGTGGTATTTGACTGGACTAATCTCTGCAACTGATCAATCAGGAGCTAAACTCTAAGGGGCATTGTTAACCTCTCACCACACTGACAGCATATTCTTTTAAAGGTACTTGGATGCCCTAGTGTATGCAATGGACTAGTTTAAAATGTGGACAATGAAAATAGTTTGTGGGTTCACAATGCTGGTTAGTAGGGGGGTCCTGTAAATCGTGCAGAGCAGATTCCCAAGTAAACTGAGGAATACTGTGTGGCGCAGTCCTGCTTGATAAGGGGTAACACTGAAGGAAAACAAAAACAAAAACAGGCATCTACTCGGAAATATTCTGGATACTCCGAATACACCAGGTTCTCATCTAGACGGAATACAAATAAAGCAGGTGGGAAAATCTGAAAGAAGATTAGCATTGCGCTATTACAAATAAGCAAATAATACAAACCACATACTGTGTATTTCTGTGTGTACTCTTATCACATTCCTACCTCTGCAAATACTCTAGGGATATATCGTTTATCAGGCACAGGGCATTTCTCAGCTTTTTAGATAGGGCATGGAGTAACAAATGTGTCAAAATGATACTGTTTTGTGGAGATGGCAAGTTCCGGGAAACAGCTGTTCTGATACAAATGCAGGCCCAGTTACAGAAAAGGGCCAACACGCTGACAGAGCGGTTATTCTGCCTCAGTGTATACGTTGCAGAGCATCCCCTGTGCAAATAAACGA
The DNA here is from genome assembly GCF_028390025.1 of Pseudophryne corroboree. Classification (NCBI taxonomy): domain Eukaryota; kingdom Metazoa; phylum Chordata; class Amphibia; order Anura; family Myobatrachidae; genus Pseudophryne; species Pseudophryne corroboree. Next base: position 620,494,559 of record NC_086448.1, on the reverse strand, counting down.
AGTAACTCCCACACATATTCTAAAGTTCTTGCGTTACAAAGAGGATTCCCTGCTTGCCACCAATGCCACTTCCTGCACCCATTCCTCTACTGATTCAATTATTGCTTCCTAGTCATAATTAATTAATTAATTTAGGATATTGTAAAGTGCACTTACGTAGTTCAATGAAATCAAACACTATGTACTAGTGACATCAGTGATGATAAAATAATGCTACTTAATAGTGACAATTCAGAGTTGGCTGCAAGTCAATCCCAACTGCACAACCCCATATACAGAGCCATACACACCACCAATATACATGCGCTTGGTTAAGTAGCTGTCATCAACGCACACTTTCACCAGCCCTATACTACTGTAGGAATAGATACATCTATAAACAGATGGATCTCTGCATAAGTACAAGTCTGCATAGCTCATAAATGTGTTCTCGCTCCCTCACTCAACTTACTACATGTGAACGGAGCATGTGCAATGTGATAAGAGCAAATGTATGACGCACCTGCAAAGCGGACTTATATGCTTACAACATATATTTCTACATTTTAAATGGAAGAGCAATAACTAAATACAAATAAAACCATGTATTGCCAAATGACAGCTTACATTTTATCATTGACTCTGTTTCTAATAATGTTCTCTTCTAGATACAGGCAGAACATACTGTATATCACAGGACAGCCTTGTACCCAAAGTGGCGTCATGTAGCCTAACACGACTGCGCCAACCAGCGAGTTTCTGTGAGAAGCTCATCACTGCTGGTTCATCCACAAGGTATTGTGGGGTTGTCCCCCTATGTTTATATTTTCCTTTTTGTTAACCATTTGTCCTGGTGTCCCCGCTTGAGCTATTTGTGTCAGCAGCAGATAATACCGGAGATTATCCAAGTGTGGTAGCCTCAAAGAAAATGTTTTTTTTTAGCAAAGAGCAAAAAACTTCTGCTTCTTACACTGCAGCCACACATCTTAGTCAGCTGCCAGTTTCTGGTTTCCTGCACTACATACATATTTCGGATGAAAAACGATTAACAAATTAATAGTGACAGCTAGAGCCAGGAGTTACGTATACTTAAGTACAAAACACATAAGGAACAGAAGCTGTCTCAGTAAGAATAGGAATAAACATTATTGTAACATTAGACAGCAGTCATAGGTGTCATTGATGAATGGCAATAGGTTGTGTGTGTGTGTGTGTGTGTGTGTGTGTAAAAGTCTGGCACGTCATTGTTTGAAAGGATGGCTACACACTGTGGGAAGGGCACTTGTGGGATGGTTATCAGCGGTGACACCAGAGAGAAGAGACTGCTCTATTGCTGACAACAGTGGGTAAGTTGGTCATTCAGAACTTTTCTTGGCTGTACACAACCCTGTACAAAACCTAGGAGTCCTTGCCTTGAAGGTAAAATGCAGGACACGAGGATGCAGTAGTCACGTGCAGGACCAGAAAAGTAGGAGTACAGAGAGCAACAGCAGTAAAAAAAAGAAAAGTAACAGAGCAAACAGGGGAAAGTATAAGAAAAAAGAGATAAATAAGAAAAAAGAAAAAACAAGCAGGAAAGCTAAAACAAATTAGGGAGCATGCAAGAAGAAGAAAACAGCAGAAAGTATAGGAAAGTAATATATCAGAGTCCTAGGAAGGGAAGGCTGCAGATAAAAAACAAGAAGCCAGGTGCACAGATGAGAGCTGTGCATGAGAATTACTGTAAATGGGAACATTGATGCAGAGAACTTTTGTTAAAATTGTGCCATTGGTCCAATGATGACATCTGCTGTTTTATGTGGTGAATTACAATTCGACGAGCAGTATTTCATCTCTCATCTCAATCTCTCCGTGTCTCCCTCACTTAAACGTATGGTCATCTTAGATGTCGGTACATGTGGAGTGTGTCTTGCTCCCCAGAGCCAAAAGGCAAAAAGGGCAGAATATACAGATAATAAGAGACAGAGATTTGTGTACTATAAAAGGGTTTGCAACCACACCTGTTCTATATGCACTGACCCCTGCTTTTGTTAGGGATTGACAGGAGAGATTTAAAAAGGCTACACATATAGTGCCAAAGTGAGCAACAGTGCTTCAAGAAAGCAATAGAACAGCACTCAAGTACAGCAAAAGTACCAAAAAGTCATTATATATGTGTATATATATATATATATAATAAGATTTTACTTACCGATAAATCTATTTCTCGTAGTCCGTAGTGGATGCTGGGACTCCGTAAGGACCATGGGGAATAGCGGCTCCGCAGGAGACAGGGCACAAGAATAAAAGCTTTAGGATCAGGTGGTGTGCACTGGCTCCTCCCCCTATGACCCTCCTCCAAGCCTCAGTTAGGATAATGTGCCCGGACGAGCGTACATAATAAGGAAGGATATTGAATCCCGGGTAAGACTCATACCAGCCACACCAATCACACCGTACAACTTGTGATCTGAACCCAGTTAACAGTATGATAAAACGAAAAGGAGCCTCTGAAAAGATGGCTCACAACAATAATAACCCGAATTTTTGTAACAATAACTATATACAAGTATTGCAGACAATCCGCACTTGGGATGGGCGCCCAGCATCCACTACGGACTACGAGAAATAGATTTATCGGTAAGTAAAATCTTATTTTCTCTGACGTCCTAGTGGATGCTGGGACTCCGTAAGGACCATGGGGATTATACCAAAGCTCCCAAACGGGCGGGAGAGTGCGGATGACTCTGCAGCACCGAATGAGAGAACTCCAGGTCCTCCTCAGCCAGGGTATCAAATTTGTAGAATTTTGCAAACGTGTTTGCCCCTGACCAAGTAGCTGCTCGGCAAAGTTGTAAAGCCGAGACCCCTCGGGCAGCCGCCCAAGATGAGCCCACTTTCCTTGTGGAATGGGCTTTTTCCGATTTTGGCTGTGGCAGGCCTGCCACAGAATGTGCAAGCTGAATTGTACTACAAATCCAACGAGCAATCGTCTGCTTAGAAGCAGGAGCACCCAGCTTGTTGGGTGCATACAGGATAAACAGCGAGTCAGATTTTCTGACTCCAGCCGTCCTGGAAACATATATTTTCAGGGCCCTGACAACGTCAAGCAACTTGGAGTCCTCCAAGTCCCTAGTAGCCGCAGGTACCACAATAGGTTGGTTCATGTGAAATGCAGAAACCACCTTAGGTAGAAATTGAGGACGAGTCCTCAATTCTGCCCTGTCAGAATGAAAAATTAAGTAAGGACTTTTATATGATAAAGCCGCCAATTCTGACACACGCCTGGCTGAAGCCAGGGCTAACAGCATCGTCACCTTCCATGTGAGATACTTGAAGTCCACAGTGGTGAGTGGTTCAAACCAATGTGACTTTAGAAAACTCAACACAACATTGAGATCCCAAGGTGCCACTGGAGGCACAAAAGGAGGCTGTATATGCAGTACCCCTTTTACAAATGTCTGAACTTCAGGCATTGAAGCCAGTTCTTTCTGGAAGAAAATCGACAGGGCCGAAATTTGAACCTTAATGGACCCTAATTTTAGGCCCATAGATAGTCCTGTTTGCAGGAAATGGAGGAAACGACCCAGTTGAAATTCCTCTGTAGGGGCCTTCTTGGCCTCACACCACGCAACATATTTTCGCCAAATGCGGTGATAATGTTTTGCGGTTACGTCCTTCCTGGCCTTGACCAGGGTAGGGATGACTTCATCTGGAATGCCTTTTTCCCTCAGGATCCGGCGTTCAACCGCCATGCCGTCAAACGCAGCCGCGGTAAGTCTTGGAACAGACAAGGCCCCTGCTGGAGCAGGTCCTTTCTCAGAGGGAGAGGCCACGGTTCGTCCGTGAGCATCTCTTGAAGTTCCGGGTACCAAGTCCTTCTTGGCCAATCCGGAGCCACGAGTATAGTTCTTACTCCTCTCCTTCTTATGATTCTCAGTACCTTTGGTATGAGAGGCAGAGGAGGGAACACATACACTGACTGGTACACCCACGGCGTTACCAGGGCGTCCACCGCTATTGCCTGAGGGTCCCTTGACCTGGCGCAATATCTGTCTAGTTTTTTGTTTAGACGGGACGCCATCATGTCCACCTTTGGTTCTTCCCAACGGTTTACTATCAGGTGGAAGACTTCTGGGTGAAGTCCCCACTCTCCCGGGTGGAGGTCGTGTCTGCTGAGGAAGTCTGCTTCCCAGTTGTCCACTCCCGGAATGAAGACTGCTGACAGTGCTATCACATGATTTTCCGCCCAGCGAAGAATCCTTGCAGCTTCTGCCATTGCCCTCCTGCTTCTCGTGCCGCCCTGTCTGTTTACGTGGGCGACTGACGTGATGTTGTCCGATTGGATCAATACCGCCTGACCCTGAAGCAGGGGTTTCGCTTGACTTAGGGCATTGTAAATGGCCCTTAGTTCCAGAATGTTTATATGAAGAGATGCTTCCATGCTTGACCACAAGCCCTGGAAATTTCTTCCCTGTGTGACTGCTCCCCAGCCTCTCAGGCTTGCATCCGTGGTCACCAGGATCCAATCCTGAATGCCAAATCTGCGGCCCTCTAGTAGATGAGCACTCTGCAGCCACCACAGAAGAGACACCCTTGTCCTTGGCGACAGGGTTATCCGCTGATGCATCTGAAGATGCGATCCGGACCATTTGTCCAGTAGATCCCACTGAAAAGTTCTTGCATGGAATCTTCCGAATGGAATCGCTTCGTAAGAAGCCACCATTTTTCCCAGGACCCTCGTGCACTGATGCACTGACACCTGGCCTGGTTTTAGGAGGTTCCTGACTAGCTCGGATAACTCCCTGGCCTTCTCCTCCGGGAGAAACACCTTTTTCTGGACTGTGTCCAGAATCATTCCTAGGAACAGTAGACGTGTCGTAGGAATCAGCTGCGATTTTGGAATATTTAGGATCCACCCGTGCTGACGTAACACTACCTGAGATAGTGCTACTCCGACTTCTAACTGTTCCCTGGACCTTGCCCTTATCAGGAGATCGTCCAAGTAAGGGATAATTAAGATGCCTTTTCTTCGAAGAAGAATCATCATTTCGGCCATTACCTTGGTAAAGACCCGAGGTGCCGTGGACAACCCAAACGGCAGCGTCTGAAACTGATAATGACAGTTTTGTACTACAAACCTGAGGTACCCTTGGTGAGACGGGTAGATTGGGACGTGGAGATAAGCATCCTTGATGTCCAGAGACACCATATAGTCCCCTTCTTCCAGGTTTGCTATCACCGCTCTGAGTGATTCCATCTTGAATTTGAACCTCTTTATGTAAGTGTTCAAGGATTTCAGATTTAAAATTGGTCTCACCGAGCCGTCCGGCTTCGGTACCACAAACAGCGTGGAATAATACCCCTTTCCCTGTTGTAGGAGGGGTACCTTGATTATCACCTGCTGGGAATACAGCTTGTGAATGGCTTCCAAAACTGCCTCCCTGTCGGAGGGAGACTTTGGTAGAGCAGACTTCAGGAACCGGCGAGGGGGAAACGCCTCGAATTCCAGTTTGTACCCCTGCGATACTACCTGTAGAATCCAGGGGTCCACTTGCGAGTGAGCCCACTGCGCGTTGAAATTCTTGAGACGGGCCCCCACCATGTCTGAGTCTGCTTGTAAAGCCCCAGCGTCATGCTGAAGACTTGGCAGAAGCAGGGGAGGGCTTCTGCTCCTGGGAAGCGGCTGCATGGTGCAGTCTTTTTCCCCTTCCTCTGCCCCGGGGCAGGAAGGAATGGCCTTTAGCTCGCTTGTACTTATGGGAACGAAAGGACTGAGTTTGAAAAGACGGTGTCTTTTTCTGCTGATGTGAAGTGACCTGGGGTAAAAAGGTGGATTTTCCAGCCGTTGCCGTGGCCACCAGGTCCGATAGACCAGCCCCAAATAACTCCTCCCCTTTATACGGCAATACTTCCATATGTCGTTTGGAATCCGCATCGCCTGACCACTGTCGCGTCCATAACGCTCTTCTGGCAGAAATGGACATAGCACTTACTCTTGATGCCAGGGTGCAAATATCCCTTTGTGCATCACGCATATATAGTAATGCATCCTTCAAATGCTCTATAGTTAACAGTATATTGTCCCTATCCAGGGTATCAATATTTTCAGTCAGGGAATCCGACCACGCGACTCCAGCACTGCACATCCAGGCTGAAGCGATTGCTGGTCGCAGTATAACACCAGTATGTGTGTATATACTTTTAAGAATATTTTCCAGCCTTCTATCTGCTGGTTCCTTGAGGGTGGCCGTATCAGGAGACGGTAACGCTACTTGTTTAGATAAACGTGTGAGCGCCTTATCTACCCTAGGGGGTGTTTCCCAACGCGTCCTAACCTCTGACGGGAAAGGATATAGTGCCAATAATTTTTTAGAAATTAGCAGATTTTTGTCGGGGGAAACCCACGCTTTATCACACACCTCATTTAACTCATCTGACTCAGGGAAAACTATTGGTAGTTTTTTCACACCCCACATAATACCCTTCTTTGTGGTACTTGTAGTGTCAGAAATGTTCAATGCCTCCTTCATTGCCGTGATCATGTACGTGTGGCCCTACTGGACATTACGTTTGTCTCCTCACCGTCGACACTAGACTCAGTATCTGTGTCTGGGTCTGTGTCGACCCACTGAGGTAACGGGCGTTTTAGGGCCCCTGACGGTGTCTGAGACGCCTGGACAGGCACTAATTGATTTGCCGGCTGTCTCATGTCATCAACCGTTCTTTGCAAAGTGCTGACATTATCACTTAATTCTTTAAATACGATCATCCAGTCAGGTGTCGACACCCTAGGGGGTGACATCACTAACCCAGGCAATTGCTCCGCCTCCACATCATTTTCCTCCTCATACATGTCGACACACACGTACCGACACACAGCACACACACCAGGAATGCTCTGATAGAGGACAGGACCCCACAAGCCCTTTGGAGAGACAGAGGGAGAGTCTGCCAGCACACACCAAGCGCTATATATATATATATATATACAGGGATAACCTTATATAAGTGTTATTCCCTTATAGCTGCTTTTTATTTAATTTTTAGCTGCCAATAGTGCCCCCCCTTCTCTTTTTTACCCTGATTCTGTAGCAAGTCTGCAGGGGAGAGTCAGGGAGCCGTCCTTCCAGCGGAGCTGTGAGGGAAAATGGCGCTTGTGTGCTGAGGAGATAGGCTCCGCCCCTTCACGACGTCCTTATCTCCCGCTCTTTTCTGTAAAAATGGTAGGGGTTAAAATACATCCATATAGCCCAAGAGCTATATGTGATGTATTCTTTTGCCAACCTAAGGTATTATCTGTTATATTGCGTCTCAGGGCGCTCCCCCCCAGCGCCCTGCACCCTCAGTGACCGGAGTGTGAAGTGTGCTGAGAGCAATGGCGCACAGCTGCGGTGCTGTGCGCTACCTTAGTCTGAAGACAGGATCGTTTTCTGCCGCCGATTTCACCGGACCTCTTCGCTCTTCTGGCTCTGTAAGGGGGCCGGCGGCGCGGCTCCGGGACCCATCCAGGCTGAACCTGTGATCGTCCCTCTGGAGCTAATGTCCAGTAGCCTAAGAAACCCAATCCACTCTGCACGCAGGTGAGTCCGTTTCTTCTCCCCTTAGTCCCACGATGCAGTGAGCCTGTTGCCAGCAGGACTCACTGAAAATAAAAAACCTAAAATACACTTTTATTCTAAGCAGCTCAGGAGAGCCACCTAGCCTGCAGCCTTCTCGTTCGGGCACAAAAATCTAACTGAGGCTTGGAGGAGGGTCATAGGGGGAGGAGCCAGTGCACACCACCTGATCCTAAAGCTTTTATTCTTGTGCCCTGTCTCCTGCGGAGCCGCTATTCCCCATGGTCCTTACGGAGTCCCAGCATCCACTAGGACGTCAGAGAAACATATATATATATATATATATATATATATATATATATATATATATATATATATATATATATATATATGTATGTATGTATGTATGTATGTATGTATGTATGTATGTATGTATGTATGTACAGTGTATATATGTATATATATATGGTCAAGAGTCTGGCAATATGGTCAAGAGTCTGGCAATATGGTCAAGAGTCTGGCAATATAGTCAAGAGTCTGGCAATATGGTCAAGAGTCTGGCAATATGGTCAAGAGTCTGGCAATTACAGTTTAATGCCAAAAAATGCAAAATCATGCACTTGGGTCTCAAAAATCCTAAAGCTAAATACAGTATTAATGGCACTATACTGGAAACTACTGAGGAGGAAAGGGATCTAGGAGTCACTATTTCAGATGACTTAAAGGCAGGTAAGCAATGTAACAAGGCAATGAGGAAGGCTAGTCAGATGCTTGGCTGCATTGGGAGAGGAATCAGCAGCAGAAAGAAAGAAGTAATAATGCCACTGTATAGGTCATTGGTACGGCCTCATCTAGAATACTGTATTCAGTTCTGGAGGCCATATCTTCAAAAGGATATTAATACATTAGAAACTGTACAAAGGAGGGCAACTAAAATGGTGCATGGCCTACATCACAAAACATACCCAGAAAGACTAAGAAATCTCAATATGTATAGTTTGGAGCAGAGAAGGGAAAGGGGGGACATGATAGAAACTTTCAAATATATCAAGGGTTTTAACAAAGTCCAGGAGGGAAACATTCTCCAAATGAAGAGAAGCAATAGGACACGAGGACATGCACTGAGACTGGAGGGGGGGAGGTTCAGGGGAAATTTGCGGAAAAATTATTTCACAGAAAGGGTAGTGGACAAGTGGAATAGCCTCCCATCAGAGGTGGTAGAGGCTAAGACAGTAGAGCAATTTAAACATGCATGGGATAGACAAGGATATCCTTACAAAGAAATAAGGATCAAATAAGGTTAGAGATAAAAATAAGATTTTACTTACCGATAAATCTATTTCTCGTAGTCCGTAGTGGATGCTGGGACTCCGTCAGGACCATGGGGATTAGCGGCTCCGCAGGAGACAGGGCACAAAAATAAAAGCTTTAGGACTAGGTGGTGTGCACTGGCTCCTCCCCCTATGACCCTCCTCCAAGCCTCAGTTAGGATACTGTGCCCGGACGAGCGTACACAATAAGGAAGGATTTTGAATCCCGGGTAAGACTCATACCAGCCACACCAATCACACCGTACAACCTGTGATCTGAACCCAGTTAACAGTATGACAAACGTAGGAGCCTCTGAACAGACGGCTCACAACAATAACAACCCGATTTTTTTGTAACAATAACTATGTACAAGTATTGCAGACAATCCGCACTTGGGATGGGCGCCCAGCATCCACTACGGACTACGAGAAATAGATTTATCGGTAAGTAAAATCTTATTTTCTCTGACGTCCTAGTGGATGCTGGGACTCCGTCAGGACCATGGGGATTATACCAAAGCTCCCAAACGGGCGGGAGAGTGCGGATGACTCTGCAGCACCGAATGAGAGAACTCCAGGTCCTCTTTAGCCAGGGTATCAAATTTGTAGAATTTTACAAACGTGTTCTCCCCCGACCACGTAGCTGCTCGGCAGAGTTGTAATGCCGAGACCCCTCGGGCAGCCGCCCAAGATGAGCCCACCTTCCTTGTGGAATGGGCCTTGATAGATTTAGGCTGTGGCAGGCCTGCCACAGAATGTGCAAGTTGAATTGTGCTACAAATCCAACGAGCAATCGTCTGCTTAGAAGCAGGAGCACCCAGCTTGTTGGGTGCATACAGTATAAACAGCGAGTCAGATTTTCTGACTCCAGCCGTCCTTGAAATATATATTTTCAATGCCCTGACAACGTCCAGCAACTTGGAATCCTCCAAATCGCTAGTAGCCGCAGGCACCACAATAGGCTGGTTCAGGTGAAACGCTGAAACCACCTTAGGCAGAAACGGAGGACGCGTCCGCAGTTCTGCCCTGTCCGAATGGAAAATCAGATATGGGCTTTTATACGATAAAGCCGCCAATTCTGACACTCTCCTGGCTGAAGCCAGGGCCAGTAGCATGGTTACTTTCCATGTAAGATATTTCAAATCCACCGATTTGAGTGGCTCAAACCAATGGGATTTGAGAAAATCCAAAACTACATTAAGATCCCACGGAGCCACTGGGGGCACAACCGGGGGCTGTATATGTAGTACTCCTTTTACAAAAGTCTGGACTTCAGGAACTGAAGCCAATTCTTTCTGGAAGAAAATCGACAGGGCCGAAATTTGAACCTTAATGGACCCTAATTTGAGGCCCATAGACAATCCTGTTTGCAGGAAATGTAGGAATCGACCCAGTTGAAATTCCTCCGTCGGGGCCTTCCTGGCCTCACACCACGTAACATATTTTCTCCAAATGCGGTGATAATGTTGTGCAGTCACCTCCTTCCTGGCTTTTACCAGGGTAGGGATGACCTCTTCCGGAATGCCTTTTTCCCTTAGAATTCGGCGTTCAACCGCCATGCCGTCAAACGCAGCCGCGGTAAGTCTTGGAATAGACACGGTCCCTGCTGAAGCAGGTCCCGTCTTAGAGGTAGAGGCCACGGATCTTCCGTGAGCATCTCCTGAAGTTCCGGGTACCAAGTTCTTCTTGGCCAATCCGGAGCCACGAGTATCGTTCTTACTCCCCTTTGCCGTATAATTCTCAGTACTTTTGGTATGAGAGGCAGAGGAGGAAACACATACACTGACTGGAACACCCACGGTGTTACCAGAGCGTCCACAGCTATTGCCTGAGGGTCTCTTGACCTGGCGCAATACCTGTCCAGTTTTTTGTTGAGGCGGGACGCCATCATATCCACCTTTGGTTTTTCCCAACGGTTCACAATCATGTGGAAGACTTCTGGATGAAGTCCCCACTCTCCCGGGTGTAGATCGTGTCTGCTGAGGAAGTCCGCTTCCCCGTTGTCCACTCCTGGAATGAACACTGCTGACAGTGCTATCACATGATCTTCCGCCCAGCGAAGAATCCTTGCAGCTTCTGCCATTGCCCTCCTGCTTCTTGTGCCGCCCTGTCTGTTTACGTGGGCGACTGCCGTGATGTTGTCCGACTGGATCAACACCGGCTGACCCTGAAGCAGGGGTTTTGCCAGGCTTAGAGCATTGTAAATCGCTCTTAGCTCCAGTATATTTATGTGAAGAGACATCTCCAGGCTTGACCACACTCCCTGGAAGTTTCTTCCCTGTGTGACCGCTCCCCAGCCTCTCAGACTGGCATCCGTGGTCACCAGGACCCAGTCCTGTATGCCGAATCTGCGGCCCTCTAACAGATGAGCACTCTGCAACCACCACAGAAGAGACACCCTTGTCCGTGGAGACAAAGTTATCCGCTGATGCATCTGCAGATGCGATCCGGACCATTTGTCCAGCAGATCCCACTGAAAAGTTCGTGCGTGGAATCTGCCGAATGGAATCGCTTCGTAAGAAGCCACCATTTTTCCCAGGACTCTTGTGCATTGATGCACAGACACTTTTCCTGGTTTTAGGAGGTTCCTGACAAGTTCGGATAACTCCCTGGCTTTCTCCTCCGGAAGAAACACCTTTTTCTGAACCGTGTCCAGAATCATTCCCAGGAACAGCAGACGTGTCGTCGGGGTCAATTGAGATTTTGGAAAATTCAGAATCCACCCGTGCTGTTGCAGCACTACTTGGGTTAGTGCTACTACGTCCTCCAGCTGTTCTCTGGACCTTGCCCTTATCAGGAGATCGTCCAAGTAAGGGATAATTAATACGCCTTTTCTTCGCAGAAGAAACATCATTTCGGCCATTACCTTGGTAAAGACCCGAGGTGCCGTGGACAATCCAAACGGCAGCGTCTGAAACTGATAATGACAGTTTTGCACCACGAACCTGAGGTACCCTTGATGTGAAGGGCAAATTGGGACATGCAGGTAAGCATCCTTGATGTCCAGGGACACCATAAAGTCCCCTTCTTCCAGATTCGCTATCACTGCTCTGAGTGACTCCATCTTGAACTTGAATTTTTGTATGTACAGGTTCAAAGATTTCAGATTTAGAATAGGTCTTACCGAGCCGTCCGGCTTCGGTACCACAAATAGTGTGGAATAATACCCCTTTCCCTGTTGTAGGAGGGGTACCTTGACTATCACCTGCTGAGAATACAGCTTGTGAATGGCTTCCAATACCGTCGCCCTGTCTGAGGGAGACGTTGGCAGAGCAGACTTTAGGAACCGGCGAGGGGGAGACTTCTCGAATTCCAACCTGTAACCCTGAGATACTACCTGCAGGATCCAGGGGTCCACCTGTGAGTGAGCCCACTGTGCGCTGAAATTCTTGAGTCGACCCCCCACCGCCCCTGAGTCCGCTTGTAAAGCCCCAACGTCATGCTGAGGGCTTTGCAGAAGCCGGGGAGGGCTTCTGCTCCTGGGAGGGAGCTGCTTGGTGCACTCTCTTACCCTTTCCTTTGCCTCGGGGCAGATATGACTGTCCTTTTGCCCGCTTGTTCTTATAGGAACGAAAGGACTGCGGCTGAAAAGACGGTGTCTTTTTCTGTTGGGAGGGGACCTGAGGTAAAAAGGTGGATTTCCCGGCTGTTGCCGTGGCCACCAAATCCGATAGACCGACCCCAAATAATTCCTCCCCTTTATACGGCAATACTTCCATATGCCGTTTGGAATCCGCATCACCTGACCACTGTCGCGTCCATAAACTTCTTCTGGCAGATATGGACATCGCACTTACTCTCGATGCCAGAGTGCAAATATCCCTCTGAGCATCTCGCATATAAAGAAAAGCATCCTTTAATTGCTCTATAGTCAATAAAATACTGTCCCTATCCAGGGTATCAATATTTTCAGTCAGGGAATCCGACCAAACCACCCCAGCACTGCACATCCATGCTGAGGCGATGGCTGGTCGCAGTATAACACCAGTATGAGTGTATATACTTTTCAGGGTAGTTTTCAGCCTCCTATCAGCTGGATCCTTGAGGGCGGCCGTTTCAGGAGACGGTAACGCCACTTGTTTTGATAAGCGTGTGAGTGCCTTATCCACCCTAGGGGGTGTTTCCCAGCGCGCCCTAACCTCTGGCGGGAAAGGATATAATGCCAATAACTTCTTTGAAATTAGCAGTTTTCTATCGGGGTTAACCCACGCTTCATCACACACTTCATTCAATTCCTCTGATTCAGGAAAAACTACAGGTAGTTTTTTCAGACCCCACATAATACCCCTTTTTGTGGTACTTGCAGTATCAGAGATATGCAAAGCCTCCTTCATTGCCGTGATCATATAACGTGTGGCCCTACTGGAAAATACGTTTGTTTCTTCACCGTCGACACTAGATTCGGTGTCCGTGTCTGGGTCTGTGTCGACCGACTGAGGTAAAGGGCGTTTTACAGCCCCTGACGGTGTCTGAGACGCCTGGACAGGTACTAACTGGTTTGCCGGCCGTCTCATGTCGTCAACTGATTTTTGTAACGTGCTGACATTATCACGTAATTCCATAAACAAAGCCATCCATTCCGGTGTCGACTCCCTAGGGGGTGACATCACCATTACCGGCAATTGCTCCGCCTCCACACCAACATCGTCCTCATACATGTCGACACACACGTACCGACACACAGCAGACACACAGGGAATGCTCTTATCGAAGACAGGACCCCACTAGCCCTTTGGGGAGACAGAGGGAGAGTTTGCCAGCACACACCCAAGCGCTATAAATATATAGGAACAACCCTACAGAAGTGTTGTTTCCTTTATAGCAGCTTAATATATCAATATCGCCAAAAAAGTGCCCCCCCTCTCTGTTTTTTTACCCTGTTTCTGTAGTGCAGTGCAGGGGAGAGTCCTGGGAGCCTTCCTCGCAGCGGAGCTGTGCAGGAAAATGGCGCTGTGTGCTGAGGAGATAGGCCCCGCCCCCTATTTCGGCAGGCTCTTCTCCCGGTGTTTGTGAGACCTGGCAGGGGTTAAATACATCCATATAGCCCCAGGGGCTATATGTGATGTATTTTTAGCCAGAACAAGGTATTATCATTGCTGCCCAGGGCGCCCCCCCCCAGCGCCCTGCACCCTCAGTGACCGCTGGTGTGAAGTGTGCTGACAACAATGGCGCACAGCTGCAGTGCTGTGCGCTACCTCATGAAGACTGAAAAGTCTTCTGCCGTTGGTTTCTGGACCTCTTCACTTTTCGGCATCTGCAAGGGGGTCGGCGGCGCGGCTCCGGGACCGGACTCCATGGCTGGGCCTGTGTTCGATCCCTCTGGAGCTAATGGTGTCCAGTAGCCTAAGAAGCCAATCCATCCTGCACGCAGGTGAGTTCACTTCTTCTCCCCTAAGTCCCTCGTTGCAGTGAGCCTGTTGCCAGCAGGACTCACTGAAAATAAAAAACCTAATAACTTTTTCTAAGCAGCTCTTTAGGAGAGCCACCTAGATTGCACCCTGCTCGGACGGGCACAAAAACCTAACTGGGGCTTGGAGGAGGGTCATAGGGGGAGGAGCCAGTGCACACCACCTAGTCCTAAATCTTTTATTTTTGTGCCCTGTCTCCTGCGGAGCCGCTAATCCCCATGGTCCTGACGGAGTCCCAGCATCCACTAGGACGTCAGAGAAAATATAAAAAAAAATAAAAATAAAAAAAAAGGGGCAGGCTAGATGGGCCAAGTGGTTCTTATCTGTCGACAAATTCTATGTTTAGAGATATATATATATATATATATATATATAGTCCTCCTGTGTAAAGCACACCATTTAAGCAGCCTGTTCACATAAAGACCAGCACACCATGTTAAATGCCAAAAAGTTTTTTAGTGTTGTTAAATTGCAGAGAATCACATCAAGTTGAATTCCATATAGCAGCAACTAATGACATATTTCCAATAGATACATGAAAGCTTCAAACCAAAGGACTTATCTGGTCAGCTAGTGGATGTATCATCCTGTAGTAATAAGCCCGACAGCTGTTTCGATGTATAACCACCTTCCTCAAGGGCTCCACAGAAACTAGCTCCATGGTTGCTGCTTAAATAGCCAGGGCGCCCATCATCAGCACACTGACATCCCACAGGTGTGACGACTAGCTCACCCGTCCACTCGCACCAAACCGGCATCCATCACCACAGCGCCGCTGCGAACTGCACGCCATCCGTCTTTGGAACGCACTTCCGGTTCCGGTCTGTGCGCTCGTAATACCGTCCGTGCAGGGATATAGCCGCTCGCATCTATCGGTCCATGCCACTACTGTAGCACGCCAGCAGATGCTTAGTAGCAGACCACAATGCGCGGAAGCTTATTGATGTATCATAAAAGTAGTGACTGGACTCAATTGCATTAAACAAATTGTCAGACCACATAGTGTATTTTATCATTCAAACCAGGGGATTGGTTCCATAAAAGGGTTCCATTGCATTTTCCCCTGAACACTGCTGACATTAGCTTATATGTCCAGTCTATACAGTCAAGAAAGGGTACCAATTGGCCACCGCGGTTTTCGGATTCCTAAGACATCACACAGTTAAGGATATCAGCAAAGCCTGACAGGCGCCTCATGGCTATTAATAAACATAAATCACTATAATAAGCAACTGCCGAAAAGAATACTGTGACATGACAAGGTGATACAACCAGAAGAGAAACCTATCCATGTTACATTATTAAAGTGCTGTAATGTAACATGGATAGGTTTTCCCTTCTGGTTGTATCACCTTGTCATGTCACAGTATTCTTTTCGGCAGTTGCTTATTATAGTGATTTTTGTTTATTAATAGCCATGAGGCGCCCGTCATGCTATGCTGATATCCTTAACTGTGTGATGTCTTAGGAATCCGAAAACCGCGGTGGCCAATTGGTA